>NW_893707.1:0-774 GCF_000209065.1 Trypanosoma cruzi | reverse complement strand
AAGCCCGGCGATCTCCTGGTATCCTTATTATCAGTACAGTTCAAATCCTGGACGACCGACAGCTGTAGTGCCTCCTAAGAAGCACGTTGGCTCTTCCACGACAAACTCGTTTTCTGCGATTTCTTCCGCTGCCGTTGCCGCCGCTGGTGTTGTTGATGGTGTTGCCCTTACTGCGGCCTCCGACACAGCTGCGAGGCAATCGACGGCGTACGTTGGCAAGCTGCCCGACCCTGTGATGGATAAAAATATTCAGCACCTGGCACAGAGCATTGCAAAGGCCCGTTCCCGCGAGCAAGAAGCTACCTTTTTGAAGATGTATCCCGACTTATTTGCCTTTCTTCACCCGGAGCACGAGTTTCACGGCTATTATCTTCATGTGCTTCGCCGGTTGGACCCAGACCTGGAAATTTTGGGTGATGACTTGGATGAGCTAGAAAAGTTTCTGAAGGAGCTTGAGGAGGAGGTGCAACGCGAGGTTGGTATAACCGAAGGAAATGTGGATCCCTCTTACGAGGCGCAGACATACAATGCTGTTGACGCAGCAGTTGATCCGGGCAGCAATGCACAATATCAGTTCCAGGAGGTGAATGCAGAGGAGTATATGGCGTCTTATGGCATGCAGGTCGAGACAGCCGCGGAGCATGCAAGGAGGCCAAAAGCACTATTTAAAATGCATGACGGGCGTGCGTCTGGGCCAACCGCAGTGGATGGAACGGCACCAGAAGCAACAAAGTTGGGGAAAATGGGAGGAGAAGCTCCTACGGCGTCCTCGTT
>NW_893706.1:0-774 GCF_000209065.1 Trypanosoma cruzi | reverse complement strand
ACGGACAATACGCACATTGTTGATATTGGGCCGGTATCCGGGGAAGGGGACGATGCTGCCGCCAGCTCCCTGCAGTACAGAAGTGATGGAAGTAGTGAAGCTAATAATAATGAGGAGTTGATTGCACTGTACGAGAAGAAGAAGGGCGCTGAGGGCAAACCATCACCTGGTGTGGTCTCTGTGCTCCTGACTGCGCAGCTGCAGCGGGTGAAGGAGGTGGTGACCTGGAAGAAAGTGGACCAAAGCGTTTCCCAGCTGTGCTCCTCAAGTGCTGAGAAGGACCGTCCAACTGAAAATGACTGCAGCGGTGTTAAGATCACGGATGGGCTGGTTGGCTTTTTGTCCGGCAACTTCTCTGGTAACACATGGAGGGACGAGTACCTCGGGGTGGACGCCACGGTAAATAATAATGAAGGGGCTGCGAAGGCAACATTGCATGCCTGCGGAGTGACGTTCAAAGGAGCGTGGGTGGAGCGGCCTGTTGGCGAGCAGGGGGAGAATCAGCTGTACCACCTTGCGAACCACAACTTCACTCTTGTGGCGACGGTGTCCATTGACAATGTGCCGACGAAGGAGGGTCCTATTCCATTGATGGGTGTGAAGATGAATGGCGCAGAGAATCCAGTACTTCTGGGACTGTCGTTCAACAAAGAAGAGGAAATTGTTGCAGAGTGGCGGAAAGACCGAGGAGCTCAGCGGCACTTGGGAGACAGACGCAAAGTACCAGGTGGCGATTGTGCTACAGAACGGCAAACAGGGCTCGATCTACGTCAA
>NW_893705.1:0-774 GCF_000209065.1 Trypanosoma cruzi | reverse complement strand
GATAATCGTTTTCGAGCGGCTGCTGCACCACACGCTGTGGTCTAAATTTTTGTTTCGAATTATGAATGGTGGTGGTCAGAGGCACTCTCTTTCAATGTCTGTTTGCGTGTCACACACCGGACGCCAAACAACCCTGAACTATCCGCTGCTTGGAGGAATGTCGCGAGATCTTGCCCACAAGGGTGCTGCAGTCGGATAATCGTTTTCGAGCGGCTGCTGCACCACACGCTGTGGTCTAAATTTTTGTTTCGAATTATGAATGGTGGTGGTCAGAGACACTCTCTTTCAATGTCTGTTTGCGTGTTCACACACTGAACGCCAAACAACCCGGAACTATCCGCTGCTTGGAGGAATGTCGCGAGATCTTGCCCACAAGGGTGCTGCACTCGGATAATCGTTTTCGAGCGGCTGCTGCACCACACGCTGTGGTCTAAATTTTTGTTTCGAATTATGAATGGTGGTGGTCAGAGGCACTCCCTTTCAATGTCTGTTTGCGTGTTCACACACTGGACGCCAAACAACCCTGAACTATCCGCTGCTTGGAGGAATTTCGCGAGATCTTGCCCACAAGGGTGCTGCACTCGGCGGATCGTTTTCGAGCGGCTGCTGCACCACACGCTGTGGTCTAAATTTTTGTTTCGAATTATGAATGGTGGTGGTCAGAGGCACTCTCTTTCAATGTCCGTTTGCGTGTTCACACACTGGACGCCAAACAACCCTGAACTATCCGCTGCTTGGAGGAATGTCGCGAGATCTTGCCCACAAGGGTGCTGC
>NW_893704.1:0-774 GCF_000209065.1 Trypanosoma cruzi | reverse complement strand
TTCAACTTCTGCTTCAGCTAATGCAGATTGTGATGATGGTGATCAATAAATTGGTTTTAAATCTTTATAAATCAAACCTTGAAAAATCATTTTTTTAAATAATCTTAATTGTTGCGCTTCAAATTTTTTATCTAATGTAATGTAAATTTCTTTAAAGTCAGTCAACAATGCAAGTTTTTTAAATTGTTCTTTTTGTTTTTCTACTTGACTTAGTGCATATTCTTCACAAGCCTTTCTTAATTCAAAAATAGAAAAATCCTTAGCAGTCATTTTTCTTTCTAATAACATTTTATGTTCAATAGGCAAGCCGTGAGTATCTCAACCCGCAACAAAAGGGCTATAAAAACCTTGCATATTTTTGAATCTAACAATAATATCTTTTAGAATTTTATTTAAAGCATGACCAACATGAATATTACCATTGGCATAAGGTGGCCCGTCGTGTAAAATAAAACTTTGGTTGTTTTTATTTGATTCTAAGATTTTTTTGTATAAATTATTTTCTTCTCACTTTTGGCGGTAAACAATTTCTTTTTCAGCTAGATTTGCTTTCATTGAAAAATCGGTTTGTGGCATTAATAACGTAATAATTTAATAATTTTACCCATTATTTATCTCCTAATCTTTTAGCGACTTGTTCTAAATATTCTTGACTAAATTCAACAAATTCATGTTCATATTCTATTTCTCAACCTAGATTTAAATAATCTATTGTTTTAAAGCATAAGCAAAAAAGTCTTTCATAATATGTTCATCATAATTTGTACTTGTTTG
>NW_893703.1:0-774 GCF_000209065.1 Trypanosoma cruzi | reverse complement strand
AATCCCCGGGCGGGCTGCTGTCCACAGTGTTCAACCTCTCATCCATATGCATTGGCGCTGGCATCCTCGGACTTCCCTTCGCCGCCAACAGCAGTGGCCTCGTTCTGGCGCTTGTGTACCCGGCCCTCATCGGGGTTCTCTCCGTCTACTCGCTGTACTGCCTCGCGGTGCAGATGGAGCGACTTGGCTCGAAGACGTACGAAGGCATGGCACGTGTGCTGCTTGGTCCCGGCTTCGACTATGTCACCGCCGTGATACGCTCTCTGAGCACCTTTGGCGCTTGTGTTTCGTTCATCATCAGCGTGGGGGACATCTTTAAGGCCATTCTCGACAACACGAATGCTCCGGCATACTGGAAATCGAAGTCAGGCAACCGCCTGCTGACAAGCCTGCTGTGGCTCACCGTGATGCTGCCCCTCGTCATTCCAAGGCACATCAACTCGCTGCGCCACATCTCGGCGGTGGGCATTGTCTTTGTCATCTACTTTGTGGTGATGATCATTATCCACTCTGGCATGCACGGACTGTCAGAAAACGCGAAAAACTTACATGTCACCGGCAGGACCACCGACGAGGGCATCCACCTGTTTGGCACTGGCAACAGGGCGCTGGACGGACTAGGTGTCTTCATGTTTGCCTTCTTGTGTCAGGTCAACTCGTTCGAGGTGTATTGGGACATGTCAGATCGCAGTGCGAGCCGCTTCACTCTGTGCTCTGCCATCGCAATGCTTCTGTGCCTCATTGTATACGGCTCAACGGCAGTGTTCGGCTACC
>NW_893702.1:0-774 GCF_000209065.1 Trypanosoma cruzi | reverse complement strand
CTCTCCACGGCGTGTGCAGCTCCACAGGTGCCGCAGCACATCATCACAACGAGGAGCAGCACCGCAGAAGTAAACACATGCCGGGACATGTTGAGCCTCTGCGGCTCGCCCTCTCTTCCTTTCCTCCTCCTTCCGCTGGATCCGGTCACGCAGCGACGGTTGTGCGAGCGGGGTGCCTTCACTGCAGCAACACGTGAGAGCATACAAATATGTGTGTGTGTGTGCTGTTGGTCCTTTCAGTGCCTTCAAATTTCTCAGTGGCGATTAGCGCTTGTTTTCTTTCCTTCCTAGCGTGACTGTGTTCAAGAAGTGGAGAGTACAGCAGCAGCAGCGGCAATACACCAGAAAGGTCAGTGAAAAGCAGAGCAGAGCAGAGCACCCATGCAAAGGGTGGGGCACGAGACAATCCGGAAGGAACGGAGAACCATCGCACACAGAAAAGAGCAGCAACACGGCAAGCCACGGCGGGCCGTCGGTGTGTGCGGGCCAGCCCTCACGCGGTGCAACACGCCACACACAACAGGGAATGACAGACAGACAGGCGGAGGGAGAGAGAGGGAGACGGATGCCGTCAGGAGGCACTCACAATCAACATGGCCCGTGAGCATGCGGCCACTCCACGCAGGAACACAGGAGAAAAGGGTGAGAGGGAAAAAAGCAAAAGGCAGCACAAACACACGGAAGAAACAAACGACAGGCGGGAAAAGCATCGCCACAGCCCTCATCCTGGCCGGCAACTCCACACCAGCCCTCACACACACGCACCATCGCAGT
>NW_893701.1:0-774 GCF_000209065.1 Trypanosoma cruzi | reverse complement strand
CAACCTACACAGCTCGTAACATGGATAGAGGGAGAAAAGGTGAGAATAAAATGAAGCATTTTCAAATCTTTTTGCTTTTATGTGTAATAAGTGATCAAATGTTGCCATGTTAATGCAGTAGAAGAATTCTTGTTAAAAACCGAATGGTGAGGCTGCAGTGACTTCGAATACCAGCGCAATTTAGCGAAAAAAAAAAAAAGAAAGAAAGAAAGAAGGAAACAATGTGAAATAATAATTACCTTTCAGTATTGTATTTGACGTGTATTTCTATACAAATTCCTGTTGTGTGTCTTGTGAGTTTATTATTTGAATTTTCGGTCGCGTTGCGGAGTTGCTTCTCCTCCTGCAGTTCACGGTGCATGCCACCTACAAATACATGCGTATACACACACACACACACATATATTGGGGGAATCCATAGGAACGTTGCATGTGTGGATGTTTCCATGTGTTGGGCTTAACGTGGTGCGACCGACGAGAGGAAAAATAAGAGGAGGCCTCCCTCCCCCCCACCCCACCCCCCCGCGGCCTTCTCTACACAAAACCAACGAGCGGCAAGCACCGCATCAAAATGCGCACAAACACACACAAAAAAAAAAAAAAAAAAATAAGTTCCCTCAACCATCACCGCTCAACACCCCAACAACGACAAAAAAACAAACAAACAAAAAAATACAAAAGAAATAAAAAAAAAAAATAAATGAATGGAAAGTTAGAAAAAAAAAAAAAAGGTCTCACACAAAGACATAGCAAAAAAAAAAAAAAAAAAAAAAA
>NW_893700.1:0-774 GCF_000209065.1 Trypanosoma cruzi | reverse complement strand
GGCCGCGGAGAATGAGAGGCTGGCGAGGGAGCTTGAGCAGAAGGCCGCGGAGAATGAGAGGCTGGCGGAGGAGCTTGAGCAGAAGGCCGCGGAGAATGAGAGGCTGGCGGAGGAGCTTGAGCAGAAGGCCGCGGAGAATGAGAGGCTGGCGGAGGAGCTTGAGCAGAAGGCCGCGGAGAATGAGAGGCTGGCGGAGGAGCTTGAGCAGAAGGCCGCGGAGAATGAGAGGCTGGCGGATGAGCTTGAGCAGAAGGCCGCGGAGAATGAGAGGCTGGCGGAGGAGCTTGAGCAGAAGGCCGCGGAGAATGAGAGGCTGGCGGAGGAGCTTGAGCAGAAGGCCGCGGAGAATGAGAGGCTGGCGGAGGAGCTTGAGCAGAAGGCCGCGGAGAATGAGAGGCTGGCGGAGGAGCTTGAGCAGAAGGCCGCGGAGAATGAGAGGCTGGCGGATGAGCTTGAGCAGAAGGCCGCGGAGAATGAGAGGCTGGCGGATGAGCTTGAGCAGAAGGCCGCGGAGAATGAGAGGCTGGCGGAGGAGCTTGAGCAGAAGGCCGCGGAGAATGAGAGGCTGGCGGATGAGCTTGAGCAGAAGGCCGCGGAGAATGAGAGGCTGGCGGAGGAGCTTGAGCAGAAGGCCGCGGAGAATGAGAGGCTGGCGGAGGAGCTTGAGCAGAAGGCCGCGGAGAATGAGAGGCTGGCGGAGGAGCTTGAGCAGAAGGCCGCGGAGAATGAGAGGCTGGCGGATGAGCTTGAGCAGAAGGCCGCGGAGAATGAGAG
>NW_893699.1:0-774 GCF_000209065.1 Trypanosoma cruzi | reverse complement strand
GCTGGAGGGAATTTCGCGAGATCCTGCCCACAGGGGTGCTGCACTCGGATAATCGTTTCCGAGCGGCTGCTGCACCACACGTTGTGGTCTAAATTTTTGTTTCGAATTATGAATGGTGGTGGTCAGAGACACTCTCTTTCAATGTCTGTTTGCGTGTTCACACACTGAACTCCAAACAACCCGGAACTATCCGCTGCTTGGAGGAATTTCGCGAGATCCTGCCCACAGGGGTGCTGCACTCGGCGGATCGTTTTCGAGCGGCTGCTGCACCACACGTTGTGGTCTAAATTTTTGTTTCGAATTATGAATGGTGGTGGTCAGAGACACTCTCTTTCAATGTCTGTTTGCGTGTTCACACACTGAACGCCAAACAACCCGGAACTATCCGCTGCTTGGAGGAATTTCGCGAGATCCTGCCCACAGGGGTGCTGCACTCGGCGGATCGTTTTCGAGCGGCTGCTGCACCACACGTTGTGGTCTAAATTTTTGTTTCGAATTATGAATGGTGGTGGTCAGAGACACTCTCTTTCAATGTCTGTTTGCGTGTTCACACACTGAACGCCAAACAACCCGGAACTATCCGCTGCTTGGAGGAATTTCGCGAGATCCTGCCCACAACGGTGCTGCACTCGGCGGATCGTTTTCGAGCGGCTGCTGCACCACACGCTGTGGTCTAAATTTTTGTTTCGAATTATGAATGGTGGTGGTCAGAGGCACTCTCTTTCAATGTCTGTTTGCGTGTTCACACAATGAACGCCAAACAACCCGGAACTA
>NW_893698.1:0-774 GCF_000209065.1 Trypanosoma cruzi | reverse complement strand
AGCTCTGTAAGGCACGGCAAAACAATTTGCACCACCTCGCTCTCGAGGGGAGGGGCGCTGATATGCCACACTTCCAGCTCGCTCAGCACCCGTACTGGCACGTCGTGGCTGATGTCAAGATGTGGGCGGACGCCCTGCATCGAGACACGCAGCGCCGGCCTTCTCGCCGCATTTTTCGTCAGTTTGATAGTGACGTTCGGGCAGCGTTCTGCCTGGCGCATGATGTAAAAAATTTGTGAAATGTCCGCCACCTCGCAGAAGATGGCGTTTTCTTGCAGCTGCGACTGGGACTGGAAGTCGCTGAGGATGGCCTGCGTGCGGCATCCGGCCCATACCTGCATGCCGTTTGCAAACTGCGTGCTCGTGAAGAAGCGAATGCGTGTGGGGTGCAGTTTGATCACGCACCGACGCTGAATGCCGCGGCACGCCTGGCACGCACTGGCAAGGGTGCGCTGGTCACGCACAGTGGCCTTGAACTTCATCACCCACCTGCAGGGCCCCAGCCCACACAGAGAGGCATCAACGACTACATGCCAGCGAAGAGAAGAGGAAGGAAGAGTGAAAGAACACCACCACAGAAACAACAACAAGCAAAATACAGGAAAGCCAAAAAAAAAAAAAAAAAAAAAAAAGTGCGACACCGGCGTGCAAGTCAACGTGGCGGGAAAAAAACAACAACCAAAAAATCCCTCCAAACAAACAAAAAATGCATGGCAACTCACTAGGGGATGTTGCAAGTTTGACCTCACATTTACATCGCAGGGACACGAGCGG
>NW_893697.1:0-774 GCF_000209065.1 Trypanosoma cruzi | reverse complement strand
TATCGTCCCCCATAAGGTTATCGTCCCCCATAAGGTTATCATCCCCCATAAGGTTATCGTCCCCCATAAGGTTATCATCCCCCATAAGGTTATCATCCCCCATAAGGTTATCATCCCCCATAAGGTTATCGTCCCCCATAAGGTTATCGTCCCCCATAAGGTTATCGTCCCCCATAAGGTTATCGTCCCCCATAAGGTTATCGTCCCCCATAAGGTTATCATCCCCCATAAGGTTATCGTCCCCCATAAGGTTATCATCCCCCATAAGGTTATCGTCCCCCATAAGGTGATTATCGTCCCCCATAAGGTTATCATCCCCCATAAGGTTATCGTCCCCCATAAGGTTATCATCCCCCATAAGGTTATCGTCCCCCATAAGGTTATCGTCCCCCATAAGGTTATCATCCCCCATAAGGTTATCGTCCCCCATAAGGTTATCGTCCCCCATAAGGTTATCGTCCCCCATAAGGTTATCGTCCCCCATAAGGTTATCGTCCCCCATAAGGTGATTATCATCCCCCATAAGGTGATTATCATCCCCCATAAGGTTATCGTCCCCCATAAGGTTATCATCCCCCATAAGGTTATCGTCCCCCATAAGGTTATCATCCCCCATAAGGTTATCATCCCCCATAAGGTTATCGTCCCCCATAAGGTTATCATCCCCCATAAGGTTATCATCCCCCATAAGGTTATCGTCCCCCATAAGGTTATCATCCCCCATAAGGTTATCGTCCCCCATAAGGTTATCATCCCCCATAAGGTTATCGTCCC
>NW_893696.1:0-773 GCF_000209065.1 Trypanosoma cruzi | reverse complement strand
CACAACGGCGCGGCGCACTTTGCGGCGGCACAGGAGCGCGCGAGAGTGCCGGTGAACGTGGAGGTTGTTGGTGCGCCCGCGGCAGTGGATTGGCGTGCGAGAGGCGCCGTGACAGCCGTCAAGGACCAGGGCCAATGCGGCTCGTGCTGGGCCTTCTCCGCCATTGGCAACGTTGAGTGCCAGTGGTTTCTCGCCGGCCACCCGCTGACGAACCTGTCGGAGCAGATGCTCGTGTCGTGCGATAAAACGGACTCTGGCTGCGGTGGTGGCCTGATGAACAACGCCTTTGAGTGGATTGTGCAGGAGAATAACGGCGCCGTGTACACGGAGGACAGCTACCCTTATGCGTCGGGCGAGGGGATATCGCCGCCGTGCACGACGTCAGGCCACACGGTGGGTGCCACGATTACCGGTCACGTTGAATTACCGCAGGACGAGGCCCAAATAGCCGCATGGCTTGCAGTCAATGGCCCGGTTGCCGTTGCCGTCGACGCCAGCAGCTGGATGACCTACACGGGCGGCGTTATGACGAGCTGCGTCTCCGAGCAGCTGGATCACGGCGTTCTTCTCGTCGGCTACAATGACAGCGCCGCAGTGCCGTACTGGATCATCAAGAACTCGTGGACCGCGCAGTGGGGCGAGGATGGCTACATCCGCATTGCAAAGGGCTCGAACCAGTGCCTTGTCAAGGAGGAGGCGAGCTCCGCGGTGGTCGGTGGCCCCGGACCCACTCCCGAACCAACCACCACGACGACCACAAGTGCCCCAGGACC
>NW_893695.1:0-773 GCF_000209065.1 Trypanosoma cruzi | reverse complement strand
AGTCAGAGGCACTCTCTGTCAATATCTGTTTGCGTGTTCACACACTGGACACCAAACAACCCTGAACTATCCGCTGCTTGGAGGAATTTCGCGAGCTCTTGCCCACACGGGTGCTGCACTCGGCTGATCGTTTTCGAGCGGCTGCTGCATCACACGTTGTGGTCCAAATTTTTGTTTCCGATTGTGAATGGTGGGAGTCAGAGGCACTCTCTGTCACTATCTGTTTGCGTGTTCACACACTGGACACCAAACAACCCTGAACTATCCGCTGCTTGGAGGAATTTCGCGAGCTCTTGCCCACACGGGTGCTGCACTCGGCTGATCGTTTTCGAGCGGCCGCTGCATCACACGTTGTGGTCCAAATTTTTGTTTCCGATTGTGAATGGTGGGAGTCAGAGGCACTCTCTGTCAATATCTGTTTGCGTGTTCACACACTGGACACCAAACAACCCTGAACTATCCGCTGCTTGGAGGAATTTCGCGAGCTCTTGCCCACACGGGTGCTGCACTCGGCTGATCGTTTTCGAGCGGCTGCTGCATCACACGTTGTGGTCCAAATTTTTGTTTCCGATTGCGAATGGTGGGAGTCAGAGGCACTCTCTGTCAATATCTGTTTGCGTGTTCACACACTGGACACCAAACAACCCTGAACTATCCGCTGCTTGGAGGAATTTCGCGAGCTCTTGCCCACACGGGTGGTGCACTCGGCTGATCGTTTTCGAGCGGTTGCTGCATCACACGTTGTGGTCCAAATTTGTTTGAGCTTGTGAGAA
>NW_893694.1:0-773 GCF_000209065.1 Trypanosoma cruzi | reverse complement strand
TGCTGTATAATGCGAAGAAGCTTTTTTTTTTTTTTTTTTTGGAAATAGGCTTCGCGTGCTTTCTTCTTTTTTTTTTTTTTTTATGAGAGTGGGAAAAGGGCAGTGTTGAGATTTTATTATTTCCAGGCAGGGGTATTTGCACCATTTTGGGCGTCACCCCGTTTTTTTTTTTTTTAGAATGCCTGGCACGGCCAACAATGACTTCTTCCTTCCTTCCTTCCTTTTTTTCTCCGCCCCCTTCTCACATGTCTGCACAGATGGATAGATGGTTAACTGTGCGACGTTACACATTTATTTGTTTATTTTCTTTTGTTTTTTCCGTGGCTTATTGTTTATGAATATTATTTATTTATTTATTTATTTTTCATTTTTTCTCTTGTCTGCCGCTAGTACTTTTTACTTACTGCCTCACGATGACGCGGGTCGGACGCAGGGGGTGGCTGCTGCTATCGGGCATTGCTGCCCTTGTGCCAGTGGTTGCATTGTGCAGGTGTTTTGGCCGCGGCTGGAGCATGCATGCGAGTAAGCGTGAGCCGAAGGAAGATGATGATGATGAGGAGAATTTGCACGACGACACTGTCGCTGTGGGTCTTGACAAGGAGGAGCGGGAGCGGTATCATGCCACGCTTCTCCTCCTAAAGGAAAAGGCCAATGCGCATTTTCGCGCGGCTGAATTTGACGCGGCGTTGGAGATGTACCAGGGGTGCGTTGACATGTGTGCCGCGCTGGGCGCTGATGACGCAGAGGCGGTGCAGATCGATCAAGTTGTGCGC
>NW_893693.1:0-773 GCF_000209065.1 Trypanosoma cruzi | reverse complement strand
GGGTGAGGCGACGACGAGAGTCCATGCAAGGGGACACACACACAGAGAGAGAAGGAAGTGTGTGTATGCGGGCGGTGCATGGCTCTCTCACACTCACTCTCACGCGGCCACCACCGCAGCCGCAGCCGCACAAACCACGAAACAGATGGAATCAGTGCGATTGCAGAACTCGCACACCGTCCTGCAAACCAGAAGTTTAAAAAGCAATATGAAACAAGAATTCAAAAAAAAAAAAAATGGAAAAAACTTAGGCTTCTGCGGGAATCGAACCCGCGTCCCCGGATGACATTGTGAGCGTGTTTGCCACTGAGCTAAAAAAATGCGGTCGCGCGACTCCTTTTCACGTAAAGTATTAATGTCGATCTTCGAACAATCGAGCACATTTGCGTTGTCCCCTGGAAAACGAAAAAGACGTGTTTAGGATGCGCAGCCGCAGCGTGGTTACTACTGTAAGTCGTCATATATCTAACGCCCGAGGCCACCGCTGCAGCTTGGATAATTCGACACGTCGTGCTGTATCTAACGTCCGGGGCAGCCGCTGCAACTTGGATAATTCGACACGTCGTCCCGTATCTAACGTCCGGGGCAGCCGCTGCAACTTGGATAATTCGACACGTCGTCCAGTATCTAGCGTCCGGGGCCACCGCCCTACCATTTTTTATTTCTTGCGGCGGCCAACCCCGGCAGTAAGGACAAAAAAAAGAATCGCGTTTTCTTTAATGTTTTTCCTGTTTGGGGGCGGGGATCTTTGTTTTCTATGATTGTCTCTTTTT
>NW_893692.1:0-773 GCF_000209065.1 Trypanosoma cruzi | reverse complement strand
GAGTATCGCTCACACATCATTGCAAGGCTCCTCCCTCACTTACAACGTCATTCACGGCAATAAGTGTACAAAAGCCGTATTCATTGCCAAATAAAGAGGAATAATAAGAAAAAAAGTAAAAAAAAAAAAAGGAACAACTACAACTACTAGTAAATGAATTGAGCCCAATCTTTTACAAATGATAGCGTCAGAACAATTCGAGACGAAGAATCCACAAATTTAAATATAAATGCATCACTGTACAGAGCCGTTCTCAAGGTCACATATGTATATATATATATATATATATATATATACGCTTATCTTCGCCTGTGCTTTAACTGGTCTAAGCCACATTTTTTATTTATTGTTTTCCACGCCGCTGTCTCATCCTGGCTGACCATTCGGCGTGATCTTCGCTCATGGGTCTCCAACAACAGAAGTTGAATACGCAGCTTTCGGAGAGACTGATTCAACTCCCGCTCTGCACCTCTACCGCCCGCAAGGGCATCACTTGTGTCTGTAAAATTGTTTGATACACATTGTAAAGATTCACGGAACTTGCCTCCTGCCCTCACGCCATTCTCTCCAGAGGTAGTCACTGGGGTTGGCATTGGAATGGCATATTTCGTTGTGCGTGCCGTAAATTCGTCGGGGATGCGTAACAAAGATAACTCGAGTGAAGGCACAAAGTCTGGAGGCGGTGGCAGGGACTCCGAAGACCTGCACCATAACACGTTAAAGCACCACCATGGGTCTTCCTCGGCATCCCACCATCTATCATCATCTTCCTC
>NW_893691.1:0-773 GCF_000209065.1 Trypanosoma cruzi | reverse complement strand
GTGTTGTGCCGGCCGTTCATGGCGCTTTCTCACTCAATCTCACGCGGCCACCACCGCAGCCGCAGCCGCACACACCACGAAACTGATGGAATCAGTGCGATTGCAGAACTCGCACACCGTCCTGCAAACCAGAAGTTTAAAAAGCAATAAGAAACAAGAATTCCAAAAAAAAAAGGAAAAAAACTTAGGCTTCTTCGGGGCTCGAACCCGCACCCCGGATGAAATTGTGAGCTTGTTTTGCCACTGAGCTAAAAAAAATGTGGTCGCGCGACCCATTTTCACGTAAGGTGTTAAGTTCGATCTTCGAACAATCGAGCACATTTGCGTTGTCCCCTGGAAAACGAAAGCGACATGTTTAGGGTGCGCCGCCGCAGCGTGGATACCTCGATTCGTCGTCATATATCTCTCGTACGGGGCCGCAGCCGCAGCGTGAATACTTCGATTCGTCGTCATATATCTCTCGTACGGGGCCGTCGCCGCAGCGTGGATACATCGATTCGTTGTCATGTATCTCTCGTTCGGGGCGGACCGCCGCAACTTGGATAATTCGACACGTCGTCATGTATCTCTCGTCCGGGGCAGCCGCTGCAACTTGGATAATTCGACACGTCGTCATGTATCTCTCGTCCGGGGCCACCGCCCTACTCTTTTTTATTCCCTGCGGCGGCCAACCCCGGCAGTAAGGACAAAAAATAGGATCGCGTTTTTTTTTAATGCTTTTCCTGTTTGGGGGGGCGGATCTTTTTTTCTATGATTGCCCCCCCCCCCTTTTT
>NW_893690.1:0-773 GCF_000209065.1 Trypanosoma cruzi | reverse complement strand
TTTCTATGATTGTCTCTTTTTTTTTGTCTGTTCCAGGTTGGTTTTGAGGACGCTTGATGTGCCTGCTGGGTGATCGCCGGCTTTTTTATTGGTGATTGCGTATTTTTGGCTTACCGGTGTGCCGCTCAGCGCCATTTTGTTTTACTTCTTTTCTGCTTATTGGGGCGTGTTGTTATTCTTCACGCGTCAGCACACACCGAGCAACATGTCAAAAAAAAAAAATGCAGGTTTTTTCCCCCTCGCGAGGGCCTCGGCAGCCACAATCCTGTGCGTGCGTGCATTCTCAGCGTTTTAAGCACGGCATGTGTGTGCATGTGTGTGTGTGTTTGTCAGCGCCTATACTTGCAGAGCAGCTGTGCGCCACAAGAGAGTCTGAAGAAAGCAACGGCAGAGAGAGGCAGATAAGCACACACGCAAATTACTCATATCATCACACACACACACACGCAGCCGCGGAATGGGTGCACTCAACCACAAAATCAAAAAGAAAAACAAAACAAAAAGCCGAAGCGTGGGACTACCAGCGCACACACACTCTCATTGCTCCCGTAAAGCAAAACACACACACAGGGAGAGAGAGAGAGGTCGCCCACTCAATGCAATGAAAACAAAACAGAAACAGTTACGGTGCTCCGCCCATGCAGCCAGGCAGGACGGCAGCGGTGCGTGTCGTGCAAAAGAGAGCACCAACGGGCCTGCATGGGTGTGCATGCATATATACAATGGGCACATTATTGTGTGTGCTTACGTGGGGTGAGGCGACGACGAGAGTC
>NW_893689.1:0-773 GCF_000209065.1 Trypanosoma cruzi | reverse complement strand
TTTCGGCTGAGCGCCCCGCTCCCCTCCCTCCCACTTCCTGCTATTGTTGTCTTTTTTCTTTCTTGCGCAACGGCGCGCACGTAACATCCTGCCCTGTCTGGCGCCCTGCCTGTGCAAACGGTTGGTGGCGGGCCCGCCCGAAAGCGCAAGAGAGAGAAAGAGAAAGAGAGGGCCGAATTGCCCGGAGGTGGGTTGTGGTGGGCGCACGCCGCTGCTGATGGAAGCAACCAACTCTTGTGCGCGAGGGCGCGTGGCCCCGTGAACGCGCTTGCGTGATGGCCAAAAACAAACTCAACAGGTCTGACAGCCGCCCCGCCCGCCGCAACCTCGCCGGCTGGCCCCCGCGCCTCCCCTCGCATGGCCAGGAAAGGCGCGTCTTGAGACCCACCGCTCCGTGACGCTGGGCGCTTGGGTGCATCGGCGCCCCGAGAAAGAGACACGCCGGTCGTGAAGCGCAGCGACCCTTGGGCCGGTGGCGCGCTGTCGGTGCCGCGCGTGGCGCCCCTGCCCGGTTGCGCGAGAGTTTGCGGTGACGGTGCGCGCGTCGAGGCTCCCTCCCCAGTTCGGGAAACGATGGGAAAAAACAAAACCAAAGAGGACGCGCACGGGTGAGAGATGCGGCTGCGACGCGTGATGAAATTCCACAGTTTCCTGTCAGTCTGACGACGAAAACGCGTGAGGACGCAATTCCCGACTCAGCTCACACTGAAGTGCTTTGCTTTACACCCCCATCTTTCTTTTTTTTTCTTTTTCTTTTTTTCTTTCTTTGTCCC
>NW_893688.1:0-773 GCF_000209065.1 Trypanosoma cruzi | reverse complement strand
AAACAAAAATTTGGACCACAACGTGTGATGCAGCAGCCGCTCGAAAACGATCAGCCGAGTGCAGCACCCGTGTGGGCAAGAGCTCGCGAAATTCCTCCAAGCAGCGGATAGTTCAGGGTTGTTTGGTGTCCAGTGTGTGAACACGCAAACAGATATTGACAGAGAGTGCCTCTGGCTCCCACCATTCATAATCAAAATCAAAAATTTGGACCACAACGTGTGATGCAGCGGCCGCTCGAAAACGATCAGCCGAGTGCAGCACCCGTGTGGGCAAGAGCTCGCGAAATTCCTCCAAGCAGCGGATAGTTCAGGGTTGTTTGGTGTCCAGTGTACGAACACGCAAACAGATATTGACAGAGAGTGCCTCTGACTCCCACCATTCACAATCGGAAACAAAAATTTGGACCACAACGTGTGATGCAGCGGCCGCTCGAAAACGATCAGCCGAGTGCAGCACCCGTGTGGGCAAGAGCTCGCGAAATTCCTCCAAGCAGCGGATAGTTCAGGGTTGTTTGGTGTCCAGTGTGTGAACACGCAAACAGATATTGACAGAGAGTGCCTCTGGCTCCCACCATTCATAATCAAAATCAAAAATTTGGACCACAACGTGTGATGCAGCGGCCGCTCGAAAACGATCAGCCGAGTGCAGCACCCGTGTGGGCAAGAGCTCGCGAAATTCCTCCAAGCAGCGGATAGTTCAGGGTTGTTTGGTGTCCCAGTGTACGAACACGCAAACAGATATGACAGAGAGTGCCTCTGACTCCCACCATCAC
>NW_893686.1:0-773 GCF_000209065.1 Trypanosoma cruzi | reverse complement strand
ACAGATGAGGAGGAGAAGCAACAGGGAGCGGCACACAAGCTCCCACCGCATGCACATACGGCGAGAGCGGTCCGTCGTGTCGGCACCCTCACGGAGGGTACACACACACACAAGAGGAGGTGCGGCGCACACAGCAACACAAAAGCAAAGTAACAATAAAAGAAGGAGCGATCCCCGCACACCACGCGGATTGTTGGTCCACGGGAAGTGCAGCCAATATTCATCACAAAATAACTTTTTATATTGTTTTTCTCGCGCCGGAATGAGCAAATAGCGCAAGGGTTCCCCGTACAAAAGTGTCAAGTATGCCGTCGCAAACAGGCCGTCGTGCAGGCTGGAGCAGTCCCAAACAGTCACAATCCATATTGTCAATGACAGGACATTACCACAGTGGATGAAGCGGAGTCTCCCGTGGTTCTTCGGGGAATCAGCAGCCCGCGACGTCTGTGAGGAGGCGGTGGCGGAAGGGCCTGGTCCATCTCGAGTGTCCGCGTTTGTGCTTCCTGCGTGCCTTGCCTACTGGCATGCTTGCGACTTCGGTGGCGACCAGCGCGCGAGGTGCCTGCTAAGAAGACGGTGGCGCCATTGTGGCATCCGCATGTGAGGCCTGTCAAACTATTATAACGCCAGGCCGAGCACGTCGGGCATGTGCCGTCACGCTGCGGACAAACGGGCGCACTCTGCAGCCGATTGGGCAGGAGGACATCAATCCGCCGCTCGCTGGTCGACAAGATGTTGCGGAGTTCTCGTCTGGAAGAGGTTCCGGCGGAGGC
>NW_893685.1:0-773 GCF_000209065.1 Trypanosoma cruzi | reverse complement strand
GTGTGTGACACGCAAACAGACATGAAAGAGAGTGCCTCTGACCACCACCATTCATATTCGAAACAAAAACATAGACCACAGCGTGTGGTGCAGCAGCCGCTCGAAAACGATCAGCCGAGTGCAGCACCCTGGTGGGCAAGATCTCGCGACATTCTTCCAAGCAGCGGATAGTTCAGGGTTGTTTGGCGTCCAGTGTGTGAACACGCAAACGGACATTGAAAGAGAGTGCCTCTGACCACCACCATTCATAATTCGAAACAAAAATTTAGACCACAGCGTGTGGTGCAGCAGCCACTCGAAAACGATTATCCGACTGCAGCACCCTTGTGGGCAAGATCTCGCGACATTACTCCAAGCAGCGGATAGTTCAGGGTTGTTTGGCGTCCAGTGTGTGAACACGCAAACAGACATTGAAAGAGAGTGCCTCTGACCACCACCATTCATAATTCAAGACAAAAATTTAGACCACAGCGTGTGGTGCAGCAGCCGCTCGAAAACGATTATCCGACTGCAGCACCCTTGTGGGCAAGATCTCGCGACATTCCTCCAAGCAGCGGATAGTTCAGGGTTGTTTGGCGTCCAGTGTGTGAACACGCAAACAGACATTGAAAGAGAGTGCCTCTGACCACCACCATTCATAATTCGAAACAAAAATTTAGACCACAGCGTGTGGTGCAGCAGCCGCTCGAAAACGATCCGCCGAGTGCAGCACCCTTGTGGGCAAGATCTCGCGACATTCCTCCAAGCAGCGGATAGTTCAGGGTTGTTTGGCG
>NW_893684.1:0-773 GCF_000209065.1 Trypanosoma cruzi | reverse complement strand
GCAGCAGCCGCTCGAAAACGATCAGCCGAGTGCAGCACCCGTGTGGGCAAGAGCTCGCGAAATTCCTCCAAGCAGCGGATAGTTCAGGGTTGTTTGGTGTCCAGTGCATGAACACGCAAACAGATAGTGACAGAGTGTGTCTCTGACTCCCACCATTCACAATCGGAAACAAAAATTTAGACCACAACGTGTGATGCAGCAGCCGCTCAAAAACGATCAGCCGAGTGCAGCACCCTCGTGGGCAAGAGCTCGCGAAATTCCTCCAAGCAGCGGATAGTTCAGGGTTGTTTGGTGTCCAGTGCACGAACACGCAAACAGATAGTGACAGAGTGTGTCTCTGACTCCCACCATTCATAATTGGAAACAAAAATTTGGACCACAACGTGTGATGCAGCAGCCGCTCGAAAACGATCAGCCGAGTGCAGCACCCTCGTGGGCAAGAGCTCGCGAAATTCCTCCAAGCAGCGGATAATTCAGGGTTGTTTGGTGTCCAGTGCATGAACACGCAAATAGATAGTGACAGAGAGTGCCTCTGACTCTCACCATTCATAATTGGAAACAAAAATTTGGGCCACAACGTGTGATGCAGCAGCCGCTCGAAAACGATCAGCCGAGTGCAGCACCCTCGTGGGCAAGAGCTCGCGAAATTCCTCCAAGCAGCGGATAGTTCAGGGTTGTTTGGTGTCCAGTGTGTGAACACGCAAACAGATAGTGACAGAGAGTGTCTCTGACTCCCACCATTCATAATTGGAAACAAAAATTTAGACCACAAC
>NW_893683.1:0-773 GCF_000209065.1 Trypanosoma cruzi | reverse complement strand
GCCGCTGCACTTAGTCAAACAGACCAAAGCCCATGTCATCGTCCTCCTCCTCTTCTTCCTTCTTGGCGTCAGCGGCGGCAGGGGCGGCGGCACCGCCAGCAGCAGCAGCAGGAGCGGCCGCACCACCGGCAGCGGGAGCAGCGGAGACGGCAACAGCGCTCATCTTCGCCGCGCCCTCCGCCACGAGAGTGGCAACGCTCCGGCCGGCAATGGATTCCATGACAAACGAGAGTGCGTCGCTCTCAACTTCGATACCGCAGGCCTTGCAGATGGCCTCCACATCGGCGGCGCCTGGCGTTGGTTTGTTCAGCGACGCAAGGGCGTATGCGGCGAGGTACTTCATGGACATGGCTGAGGTGGCGTAAAGAGACTTCGAGCTGTGAATTTGGCAAAGAATTATTGTGAAGAGAGCCAGAAAAAAAAAATAAGAGAAAATAATGATTGTGTTGTGCTTCACTTGCTTCCGCTGCCCTGCTATGTACTCCATTTTGCTGCTCCCTGTATCCGTCACGTGGAACTAATCCCAGAGACACTCGTATGTGTAATACACACATACAACTGTTTGCGTGGACGCATTTTTGGGTTCTGGTTGCATGCACCCTGGCGCCATTCGGTGCAGTTTCTTTTTTGTTGCTTTTTTGCCTCTGTTTTTTTACTTTTTTTTTCTTGTTAATTGATTGCTTTAGGTCTGTGTGTGTTTGCGTTTTGCCCTTTCACCGATTTTAACTGTCTCATGATGTGTTTGTTGTTGCTGGGCTACTGTCATTTGTGAT
>NW_893682.1:0-773 GCF_000209065.1 Trypanosoma cruzi | reverse complement strand
TTGTCCACTCCGCCACGGCATTCAGCCCTTTTTTTAAGCCCGAGTTGCTCGCATCCCTGTTGCTCTGCTGTGTGTGAGAGTGCGGTCATCAGCAATGAACCCTCGGCGAAGTAGGGCACGTTCGAAGGACAAGGACAACGGGACCGCAAGACGACGACGAACATGATGGGTGCCAACACTTTTCCCTGCGGTGCGCCTCGTGTGAGGGTCCTGGAGGAGGGTGTGGGTTTGTCGATGCAAACCACAGCGCTTGTGCTATTAAGGCACGATGCTGACCAGCGTGCGATGCGATTGGGAATCGACAGTCGCCGCATTTCCAAGATTACTGCGTCAGGGCCCACCGTGCCAAAGGCATTGGCGTAGTCCAAAAGACAGCCGCCGTGCGGTGTTCTGGAGCATTGCGATGCATGGCAGCCCTGAGGTGCAGCAATTGGTCGGGGGTGGAATTGCCCGGCAAAAAGCAAGATGGCTGCAGAGCTAACTGGGACTCGATAACGTCCCGGATGCGTGCGGCGGGGGTGCGTTCCATGAGCTTGCTGAGGCAGCTGCTCAGCGTTACAGGTCGGTGGGGAGTCGCGGTTGGATGCCGTTCTCTCCGGATTGGGCAGGAGTAGCACAGCCCCGCGTTGCCAATTCCGTGGGACGGCCCCTGCACGTAGGCGGATACCAAACAGCCAGGGGACGGCACGCCTCGCCACACGGCCTAGATGGCGCAGTGCCTCTCCATGTATTCCGTCGGGACCAGGCGCCGGTCCCAAGAGCAACAGCCGTAG
>NW_893681.1:0-773 GCF_000209065.1 Trypanosoma cruzi | reverse complement strand
TGGTGTCCAGTGTACGAACACGCAAACAGATATGACAGAGAGTGTCTCTGACTCCCACCATTCCCAATCGGAAACAAAAATTTGGACCCCAACGTGTGATGCAGCGACCGCTCGAAAACGATCAGCCGAGTGCAGCACCCTTGTGGGCAAGAGCTCGCGAAATTCCTCCAAGCAGCGGATAGTTCAGGGTTGTTTGGTGTCCAGTGTGTGAACACGCAAACAGATATTGACAGAGAGTGCCTCTGACTCCCACCATTCACAATCGGAAACAAAAATTCGGACCACAACGTGTGATGCAGCGACCGCTCGAAAACGATCAGCCGAGTGCAGCACCCTTGTGGGCAAGAGCTCGCGAAATTCCTCCAAGCAGCGGATAATTCAGGGTTGTTTGGTGTCCAGTGTGTGAACACGCAAACAGATATTGACAGAGAGTGCCTCTGACTCCCACCATTCCCAATCGGAAACAAAAACTTGGACCACAACGTGTGATGCAGCAGCCGCTCGAAAACGATCAGCCGAGTGCAGCACCCGTGTGGGCAAGAGCTCGCGAAATTCCTCCAAGCAGCGGATAGTTCAGGGTTGTTTGGTGTCCAGTGTGTGAACACGCAAACAGATATTGACAGAGAGTGTCTCTGACTCCCACCATTCACAATCGGAAACAAAAATTTGGACCACAACGTGTGATGCAGCAGCCGCTCGAAAACGATCAGCTGAGTGCAGCACCCGTGTGGGCAAGAGCTCGCGAAATTCCTCCAAGCAGCGGATAGTTCAGG
>NW_893680.1:0-773 GCF_000209065.1 Trypanosoma cruzi | reverse complement strand
AAGGACCCCCCCCCCCCCCCCCCAGCATCTGTGCAGCCGAAACGGTGTCATTTCTGGTGGAGGTTCTAAATTAGGTGAAAGTTCTAACGGAGGTGAAGGTCCCACTTTGAATTCTTTCTTCCTCTTCTGGTGATGGCAAGCCACCTGCTGTTGACGGTTCAGGCTCCGGTGGTGTCACAGGTTCTGTCCCAGGTGGAAAGGGAATTGGAGGAGGAGGAGGAGGCACTCCTGGAGTTGAGTCTTTGAAGTTCCCTGTTTCTGGTGTTGCTCTTCCGCCCTCAACCCCTGGTGCGGGCAGTGCGTCATCCGCACAGAACCTGGAATCTTCAGAAAGAAGTGGGTGGCCAGAACCAACAGTCTCTTTACGGATTGCACCACTCAACGTGGACGCACGGAAGGAATCAAAACCCAAAGATGGACCACAGACTTTTAGTGCACAAGGAGAAGCAGAACGCCAAGTTACTGATGAGGAGACAAGCAAAAAAGGGGCAGAAGAGAGTGTCGTTGAGGGGAAACGCCTTTTCGACCTGCCGCATACCGCCAGCAGCACACCAGCAGGACCAGCAGTACGGCTACCAGAAGCATCGCAAGTACAGGGAAATGGAGACGAAGGAGGAGGACTTTCGCCAGAAGCAACAAAATCAGAGACTTCAACAGGACAAAAACACGGAACGTCACAGTCGCAAAACGAGTCTAGAGGAACAAAATTCTCTTCAAAGAATGAAGTGGCAGTACAACACGGTCACGTTACGGTCCCATCGGATTCGATGACG
>NW_893679.1:0-773 GCF_000209065.1 Trypanosoma cruzi | reverse complement strand
AAAAGCAATAAGAAACAAGAATTCCAAAAAAAAAAAAAGGAAAAAAACTTAGGCTTCTTCGGGACTCGAACCCGCGTCCCGGATGACATTGTGAGCTTGTTTTGCCACTGAGCTAAAAAAAATGTGGTCGCGCGACCCACTTTCACGTAAGGTGTTAATTTCGATCTTCGAACAATCGAGCACATTTGCGTTGTCCCCTGGAAAACGAAAGCGACATGTTTAGGGTGCGCCGCCGCAGCGTGGATACCTCGATTCGTCGTCATATATCTCTCGTACGGGGCCGCAGCCGCAGCGTGAATACTTCGATTCGTCGTCATATATCTCTCGTACGGGGCCGTCGCCGCAGCGTGGATACATCGATTCGTTGTCATGTATCTCTCGTTCGGGGCGGACCGCCGCAACTTGGATAATTCGACACGTCGTCATGTATCTCTCGTCCGGGGCAGCCGCTGCAACTTGGATAATTCGACACGTCGTCATGTATCTCTCGTCCGGGGCCACCGCCCTACTCTTTTTTATTCCCTGCGGCGGCCAACCCCGGCAGTAAGGACAAAAAATAGGATCGCGTTTTTTTTTAATGCTTTTCCTGTTTGGGGGGGCGGATCTTTGTTTTCTATGATTGCCCCCCCCCCCCCTTTTTTTTGTCTATTCCAGGTTGGTTTTAGGAGGCTTGATGTGACTGCTGGGTGATCGCCGGCTTTTTTATTGGTGATTGCGTATTTTTGGCTTACCGGTGTGCCGCTCAGTGCCATTTTGTTTTACTTCTTTTCTGC
>NW_893678.1:0-773 GCF_000209065.1 Trypanosoma cruzi | reverse complement strand
AACCGCGTTTTCCGTCTCACGCAGTTTTGTCAAACCATTCTGCAAGCGGTGCGTCGTCATGTTTGCCATCTCTGTTTGCGATTCCAAAAGGCGCTTAAAGGTGTGGAGCAGCTCCAAAAAGGAGGTGGGTGTAACGTAGTTGTGGCGTCGTGTCTCCTCAAGAAAGCGGATGGAGATTTCCTCCACGCTTTGATGAATAGTAACACATAAATCCGTGCACTTATCCAATTCCTCCGCAGGGACTAATTTAAGTTTCGTAAAGTAATTGTGCGCCACACTCCGCAACGCCTGCGTTGGCCATGCCGTAAACCAATCAATCGTGCAGCAATTCACCAGGGCTGGAAACATACGGAGTCGGTTGCGAAACGGTTCCCCAAGAGGGGACATGCAAAGGGACACGTGCAAGTTAAACTTGCAAAACTTGACAAATCGAGCGTACATGCCCACCTTGTCGAGCTGAATGCCCTCCGCAATACACACGGGCTTCATGGCGTTGAACACGTCATCCAATTCCGGCCCCACAAAAAGATTCGGCACTTCACCCAAGTTAAGAAGGTTATTAACATCCTCCAACATGGACTCCTTCACAATTTGCGTGTCGGTAAAGAGGAACAACACCTGCTTATTATGAAATGCAACACGTCGAAGGGCCGTCTTTATATCCTCATGCCAAGTGTTCATGGAGTAACTTTTCGAGATCTCCACTTGAAACACCTCAAAATCGTTAAGGAATGCAGCGACACGGGGAAAGAGACTGTCGTCCAGAGCCTCCA
>NW_893677.1:0-773 GCF_000209065.1 Trypanosoma cruzi | reverse complement strand
GGGTTGTTTGGCGTCCAGTGTGTGAACACGCAAACAGACATTGAAAGAGAGTGTCTCTGACCACCACCATTCATAATTCGAAACAAAAATTTAGACCACAGCGTGTGGTGCAGCAGCCACTCGAAAACGATCCGCCGACTGCAGCACCCCTGTGGGCAAGATCTCGCGAATTTCCTCCAAGCAGCGGATAGTTCCGGGTTGTTTGGCGTCCATTGTGTGAACACGCAAACAGACATTGAAAGAGAGTGTCTCTGACCACCACCATTCATAATTCGAAACAAAAATTTAGACCACAACGTGCGGTGCAGCAGCCGCTCGAAAACGATCCGCCGAGTGCAGCACCCCTGTGGGCAAGAGCTCGCGAATTTCCTCCAAGCAGCGGATAGTTCCGGGTTGTTTGGCGTCCATTGTGTGAACACGCAAACAGACATTGAAAGAGAGTGCCTCTGACCACCACCATTCATAATTCGAAACAAAAATTTAGACCACAACGTGCGGTGCAGCGGCCGCTCGAAAACGATCCGCCGAGTGCAGCACCCCTGTGGGCAAGATCTCGCGAAACTCCTCCAAGCAGCGGATAGTTCAGGGTTGTTTGGCGTCCAGTGTGTGAACACGCAAACAGACATTGAAAGAGAGTGTCTCTGACCACCACCATTCATAATTCGAAACAAAAATTTAGACCACAGCGTGTGGTGCAGCAGCCACTCGAAAACGATCCGCCGACTGCAGCACCCCTGTGGGCAAGATCTCGCGAATTTCCTCCAAGCAGCGGA
>NW_893676.1:0-773 GCF_000209065.1 Trypanosoma cruzi | reverse complement strand
CCGATTGTGAATGTGGGAGTCAGAGACACTCTCTGTCACTATCTGTTTGCGTGTTCACACACTGGACACCAAACAACCCTGAATTATCCGCTGCTTGGAGGAATTTCGCGAGCTCTTGCCCACACGGGTGCTGCACTCGGCTGATCGTTTTCGAGCGGCTGCTGCATCACACGTTGTGGTCTAAATTTTTGTTTCCGATTATGAATGGTGGGAGTCAGAGGCACTCTCTGTCACTATCTGTTTGCATGTTCACACACTGGACACCAAACAACCCTGAACTATCCGCTGCTTGGAGGAATTTCGCGAGCTCTTGCCCACACGGGTGCTGCACTCGGCTGATCGTTTTCGAGCGGCCGCTGCATCACACGTTGTGGTCTAAATTTTTGTTTCCGATTGTGAATGGTGGGAGTCAGAGGCACTCTCTGTCACTATCTGTTTGCGTGTTCACACACTGGACACCAAACAACCCTGAACTATCCGCTGCTTGGAGGAATTTCGCGAGCTCTTGCCCACACGGGTGCTGCACTCGGCTGATCGTTTTCGAGCGGCTGCTGCATCACACGTTGTGGTCTAAATTTTTGTTTCCGATTGTGAATGGTGGGAGTCAGAGGCACTCTCTGTCACTATCTGTTTGCATGTTCACACACTGGACACCAAACAACCCTGAACTATCCGCTGCTTGGAGGAATTTCGCGAGCTCTTGCCCACACGGGTGCTGCACTCGGCTGATCGTTTTCGAGCGGCCGCTGCATCACACATTGTGGTCTAAATTT
>NW_893675.1:0-773 GCF_000209065.1 Trypanosoma cruzi | reverse complement strand
AGCGGCTGTTGCATCACACGTTGTGGTCCAAATTTTTGTTTCCGATTGTGAATGGTGGGAGTCAGAGACACTCTCTGTCGATATCTGTTTGCGTGTTCACACACTGGACACCAAACAACCCTGAACTATCCGCTGCTTGGAGGAATTTCGCGAGCTCTTGCCCACACGGGTGCTGCACTCGGCTGATCGTTTTCGAGCGGCTGCTGCATCACACGTTGTGGTCCAAATTTTTGTTTCCGATTATGAATGGTGGGAGTCAGAGGCACTCCCTGTCAATATCTGTTTGCGTGTTCACACACTGGACACCAAACAACCCTGAACTATCCGCTGCTTGGAGGAATTTCGCGAGCTCTTGCCCGGAAGGGTGCTGCGCTCGGCTGATCGTTTTCGAGCGGCTGCTGCATCACACGTTGTGGTCCAAATTTTTGTTTCCAATTGTGAATGGTGGGAGTCAGAGACACTCTCTGTCACCAACTGTTTGCGTGTTCACACACTGGACACCAAACAACCCTGAATTATCCGCTGCTTGGAGGAATTTCGCGAGCTCTTGCCCACACGGGTGCTGCACTCGGCTGATCGTTTTCGAGCGGCCGCTGCATCACACGTTGTGGTCCAAATTTTTGTTTCCGATTGTGAATGGTGGGAGTCAGAGGCACTCTCTGTCAATATCTGTTTGCGTGTTCACACACTGGACACCAAACAACCCTGAACTATCCGCTGCTTGGAGGAATTTCGCGAGCTCTTGCCCACACGGGTGCAGCACTCGGCTGATC
>NW_893674.1:0-773 GCF_000209065.1 Trypanosoma cruzi | reverse complement strand
GTGGCTGACTGCACCTTCACTGGCAGCACGGAGGCATTCAATTCTGCTCTGGTGCATTTGTACAACTCGGTTGCTCTTCAGGGTGGTGCGCAGTGGCGTGTGGATGTTTGTGTGCTGCCACCGTGCGTGATTGTTGAGTCCTGGACCGTACCGCGTGTATCGTTGCCATCCAGCTGTGCCTCTTGCTGTGTTGGTGCGTCTTTTTGAGCTTTTTTTATTTCCTGCTTCTTCAGAACACACACACGGACACACACACACAGTCATAATTATTTGCACAGTGCACTGCATGAATGCCTTGGCGACGGCGGTAAGTTGGCTTGCGTATCCCGTGCTGAGATGGCGAGGCCGCTGCGTGTGTGCCTGTGCGGTGGGAATCGCGGTGCCATTGGATGGATGCGTGTGGGACACTCTCTGCATTTCTCTGGATGCCGGCTGCCGCGGCTGCACGATGCCCGCCATGTGTGAAGGTGTTGGCTGCTCTTGGGGTCATTCTTCTCTCCCTTCTGTTTTTGCTTTGCCAAGTGCGGGCGTCGCTCGGTGCGTGCTGGCGGGTGACGGACGGTGCCACGATGGCCTCTTCTGACGGTGACAGTCGCTGTGTTCTCGGTACACACCCACGCACCCTTCCTTTTCTCTCTGTGGGAGTGATTGCGGCAAGGCATTGCTGCGAGCGTGATGGGGATCACGACGGCGTCACCTCTCGAGAGGGTCCCGCGCACTGTTGGTTGTGGAGGGGCGAGGCAGTTTGCCTGCAGCTCAACTGACAGAACCGC
>NW_893673.1:0-773 GCF_000209065.1 Trypanosoma cruzi | reverse complement strand
CCCCCCCCCCCCTCTCTTTGATCCCAACAAAGAGTCCGAAAAGCGAAAAAAAAAGAAAAAAAGAAAACCTTCAGTCTTTACATACGCAAACAAACAAAAAAAAAAGAAAACGCAAGTCGAGTTTTTATTCTGTATTTCCCTTTCAGCCCTCACAAAATGTGTGCAGATATATATATATATACGTAAACTGGAGATTAATAGTTTAGCGGAATAATAAACAAAGAAAAAAAAAAAAACAAAAAAGAAAAGAAAAGAGCAGACTCTACCATCCATCTAATGATCCTCCTCATTTCTCGGGTTTTATAAACGGCCCCATGACAGTGACACTCACTACATATAAATAAATACATGCATGCATGCACGTAAAACCAGGACATACAAAAAAAAAAAAAAAAAGGATCAGATGGCATTTCTTCGTAGAGATGTACATAAGGCAATGGGCATTTTGTGCGTGTGTGGAGGACGTTGTTGTGCAAACTTCATGTCTCTTTTTTGTTTTATTTTATTATTTTTTTTTTTTTTTTCCCTTCTCCTCATATTAAAAATAAAAGCCCTCCTCCTCCTCCTCCTCCTCCTCCTCCCGTTCGTACACAACTCCCAACAAACCAAACAAAAAAAAAAAAAAAAAGTTAAGTTTTAAAAAAAAAAAAAAAGTATACTAAAATAAAATAGAGTAGAGTAGAGTAGAGTAGAGTAGAGTGTGCGTCAAACAAAACAAAAAAAAAAAAAAAAAAAAAAACGAATAAGATGACGGATAATGAAATGATGGTTTA
>NW_893672.1:0-773 GCF_000209065.1 Trypanosoma cruzi | reverse complement strand
CACAACGTTTGCGGTGCAGCAGCCGCTCGAAAACGATTATCCGAGTGCAGCACCCATGTGGGCAAGATCTCGCGAAACTCCTCCAAGCAGCGGATAGTTCAGGGTTGTTTGGCGTCCAGTGTGTGAACACGCAAACAGACATTGAAAGAGAGTACCTCTGACCACCACCATTCATAATTCGAAACAAAAATTTAGACCACAACGTGCGGTGCAGCAGCCACTCGAAAACGATCCGCCGAGTGCAGCACCCTTGTGGGCAAGATCTCGCGAAACTCCTCCAAGCAGCGGATAGTTCAGGGTTGCTTGGCGTCCAGTGTGTGAACACGCAAACAGACATTGAAAGAGAGTGTCTCTGACCACCACCATTCATAATTCGAAACAAAAATTTAGACCACAACGTGCGGTGCAGCAGCCGCTCGAAAACGATTATCCGAGTGCAGCACCCTTGTGGGCAAGATCTCGCGACATTCCTCCAAGCAGCGGATAGTTCAGGGTTGTTTGGCGTCCAGTGTGTGAACACGCAAACAGACATTGAAAGAGAGTGTCTCTGACCACCACCATTCATAATTCGAAACAAAAATTTAGACCACAACGTGCGGTGCAGCAGCCGCTCGAAAACGATTATCCGAGTGCAGCACCCTTGTGGGCAAGATCTCGCGACATTCCTCCAAGCAGCGGATAGTTCAGGGTTGTTTGGCGTCCAGTGTGTGAACACGCAAACAGACATTGAAAGAGAGTGCCTCTGACCACCACATTCATAATTCGAAACAAAA
>NW_893671.1:0-773 GCF_000209065.1 Trypanosoma cruzi | reverse complement strand
TCTTCGAAGGATGATGCGGCAGAGCAACACAGTCAAGAGAGAGACAAAGCAGATTTGGTAAAGAGTGCAAATACCGGCCATCCAGCATATACAGCAGCCTCATCCATCCCTACATATGGCAATGGTGATGCTCAGGGAAAGGCGAATGAGAATGGTGACGATCCTGAACGGCATGATCCCAAAAGAACCCACGACGAACTCGAAGCTGATAATACCAACGTCGGTCCTACAGCCAGTGAAGCAGCACAAGAAGCAGTCAACAGCACTGAAAAAAAAGATACGGCGCCAACTGGCGACAGTGACGGCAGCACCGCGGTCTCCCACACCACCTCCCCTCTTTTGCTTCTTCTTCTTGTTGTTGCGTGTGCGGCCGCTGCTGCGGTGGTGGCCGCGTGAGAGTGAGGGAGAGAGAGCCGTGCACCGCCCGCACACACACTCGTCCTTCTCTCACTCTCTGTGTGTGTGTCCCCTTGCATGGACTCTCGCCCTCACCTCACCCCACGAAGCACACACATAATGTGCCCATTGTATATATGCTTGCACACCCATGCAGGCCCGTTGGTGCTCTCTTTTGCAGCACACGCACCGCTGCCGTCCTGCCTGGCTGCATGGGCGGAGCACCGTAACTGTTTCTGTTTTGTTTCTATTGCATTGAGTGGGCAACCTCTCTCTCTCTCTCTCTCTCCCTGTGTGTGTGTTTTGCTTTACGGGAGCAATGAGTGTGTGCGCTGGTCGTCCCACGCTTCGGCTTCTTGTTTTTTCTTTTATTGCTT
>NW_893670.1:0-772 GCF_000209065.1 Trypanosoma cruzi | reverse complement strand
GCAGCGGCCGCTCGAAAACGATCAGCCGAGTGCAGCACCCGTGTGGGCAAGAGCTCGCGAAATTCCTCCAAGCAGCGGATAGTTCAGGGTTGTTTGGTGTCCAGTGTGTGAACACGCAAACAGATATTGACAGAGAGTGTCTCTGACTCCCACCATTCACAATCGGAAACAAAAATTTGGACCACAACGTGTGATGCAGCAGCCGCTCGAAAACGATCAGCCGAGTGCAGCACCCGTGTGGGCAAGAGCTCGCGAAATTCCTCCAAACAGCGGATAGTTCAGGGTTGTTTGGTGTCCAGTGTGTGAACACGCAAACAGATATTGACAGAGAGTGTCTCTGACTCCCACCATTCACAATCGGAAACAAAAATTTGGACCACAACGTGTGATGCAGCGGCCGCTCGAAAGCGATCAGCCGAGTGCAGCACCCTTGTGGGCAAGAGCTCGCGAAATTCCTCCAAGCAGCGGATAGTTCAGGGTTGTTTGGTGTCCAGTGTGTGAACACGCAAACAGATATTGACAGAGAGTGTCTCTGACTCCCACCATTCACAATCGGAAACAAAAATTTGGGCCACAACGTGTGATGCAGCGGCCGCTCGAAAACGATCAGCCGAGTGCAGCACCCGTGTGGGCAAGAGCTCGCGAAATTCCTCCAAGCAGCGGATAATTCAGGGTTGTTTGGTGTCCAGTGTGTGAACACGCAAACAGATATTGACAGAGAGTGCCTCTGACTCCCACCATTCACAATCGGAAACAAAAATTTGACCACAAC
>NW_893669.1:0-772 GCF_000209065.1 Trypanosoma cruzi | reverse complement strand
CAACCTGGAACAGACAAAAAAAAAAGAGGCAATCATAGAAAACAAAGATCCCCGCCCCCAAACAGGAAAAACATTAAAGAAAACGCGATTCTTTTTTTTGTCCTTACTGCCGGGGTTGGCCGCCGCAAGAAATAAAAAATGGTAGGGCGGTGGCCCCGGACGCTAGATACAGGACGACGTGTCGAATTATCCAAGTTGCAGCGGCTGCCCCGGACGTTAGATACGGGACGACGTGTCGAATTATCCAAGTTGCAGCGGCTGCCCCGGACGTTAGATACAGCACGACGTGTCGAATTATCCAAGCTGCAGCGGTGGCCTCGGGCGTTAGATATATGACGACTTACAGTAGTAACCACGCTGCGGCTGCGCATCCTAAACACGTCTTTTTCGTTTTCCAGGGGACAACGCAAATGTGCTCGATTGTTCGAAGATCGACATTAATACTTTACGTGAAAAGGAGTCGCGCGACCGCATTTTTTTAGCTCAGTGGCAAACACGCTCACAATGTCATCCGGGGACGCGGGTTCGATTCCCGCAGAAGCCTAAGTTTTTTCCATTTTTTTTTTTTGAATTCTTGTTTCATATTGCTTTTTAAACTTCTGGTTTGCAGGACGGTGTGCGAGTTCTGCAATCGCACTGATTCCATCTGTTTCGTGGTTTGTGCGGCTGCGGCTGCGGTGGTGGCCGCGTGAGAGTGAGTGTGAGAGAGCCATGCACCGCCCGCATACACACACATCCTTCTCTCTCTGTGTGTGTGTCCCCTTGCATGGAC
>NW_893668.1:0-772 GCF_000209065.1 Trypanosoma cruzi | reverse complement strand
ACTCCCACCATTCATAATTGGAAACAAAAATTTGGACCACAACGTGTGATGCAGCAGCCGCTCGAAAACGATCAGCCGAGTGCAGCACCCGTGTGGGCAAGAGCTCGCGAAATTCCTCCAAGCAGCGGATAGTTCAGGGTTGTTTGATGTCCAGTGTGTGAACACGCAAACAGATATTGACAGAGAGTGTCTCTGACTCCCACCATTCATAATTGGAAACAAAAATTTGGACCACAACGTGTGATGCAGCAGCCGCTCGAAAACGATCAGCCGAGTGCAGCACCCGTGTGGGCAAGAGCTCGCGAAATTCCTCCAAGCAGCGGATAGTTCAGGGTTGTTTGATGTCCAGTGTGTGAACACGCAAACAGATATTGACAGAGAGTGTCTCTGACTCCCACCATTCATAATTGGAAACAAAAATTTGGACCACAACGTGTGATGCAGCAGCCGCTCGAAAACGATCAGCCGAGTGCAGCACCCGTGTGGGCAAGAGCTCGCGAAATTCCTCCAAGCAGCGGATAGTTCAGGGTTGTTTGATGTCCAGTGTGTGAACACGCAAACAGATAGTGACAGAGAGTGTCTCTGACTCCCATCATTCACAATTGGAAACAAAAATTTGGACCACAACGTGTGATGCAGCAGCCGCTCGAAAACGATCAGCCGAGTGCAGCACCCGTGTGGGCAAGAGCTCGCGAAATTCCTCCAAGCAGCGGATAGTTAAGGGTTGTTTGATGTCCCAGTGTGTGAACACGCAAACAGATATTGACAGAGA
>NW_893667.1:0-772 GCF_000209065.1 Trypanosoma cruzi | reverse complement strand
AACAAAAATTTAGACCACAGCGTGTGGTGCAGCAGCCGCTCGAAAACGATCCGCCGACTGCAGCACCCTTGTGGGCAAGAGCTCGCGAAATTCCTCCAAGCAGCGGATAGTTCAGGGTTGTTTGGTGTCCAGTGTGTGCACACGCAAACATACATTGAAAGAGAGTGCCTCTGACTCCCGCCATTCATAATTCGAAACAAAAACATAGACCACAACGTGTGGTGCAGCAGCCGCTCGAAAACGATCCGCCGAGTGCAGCACCCTTGTGGGCAAGAGCTCGCGAAATTCCTCCAAGCAGCGGATAGTTCCGGGTTGTTTGGTGTCCAGTGTGTGAACACGCAAACATACATTGAAAGAGAGTGTCTCTGACTCCCGCCATTCATAATTCGAAACAAAAACATAGACCACAGCGTGTGGTGCAGCAGCCGCTCGAAAACGATCCGCCGACTGCAGCACCCTTGTGGGCAGGAGCTCGCGAAATTCCTCCAAGCAGCGGATAGTTCAGGGTTGTTTGGTGTCCAGTGTGTGCACACGCAAACATACATTGAAAGAGAGTGCCTCTGACTCCCGCCATTCATAATTCGAAACAAAAACATAGACCACAGCGTGTGGTGCAGCAGCCGCTCGAAAACGATCCGCCGACTGCAGCACCCTTGTGGGCAAGAGCTCGCGAAATTCCTCCAAGCAGCGGATAGTTCAGGGTTGTTTGGTGTCCAGTGTGTGCACACGCAAACATACAAAGAAAGAGAGTGTCTCTGACTCCCGCCATTCA
>NW_893666.1:0-772 GCF_000209065.1 Trypanosoma cruzi | reverse complement strand
TCCAAGCAGCGGATAGTTCAGGGTTGTTTGGTGTCCAGTGTGTGAACACGCAAACATACATTGAAAGAGAGTGTCTCTGACTCCCGCCATTCATAATTCAAAACAAAAATTTAGACCACAGCGTGTGGTGCAGCAGCCGCTCGAAAACGATCCGCCGAGTGCAGCACCCTTGTGGCAGGAGCTCGCGAAATTCCTCCAAGCAGCGGATAGTTCAGGGTTGTTTGGTGTCCAGTGTGTGAACACGCAAACATACATTGAAAGAGAGTGTCTCTGACTCCCGCCATTCATAATTCGAAACAAAAATTTAGACCACAGCGTGTGGTGCAGCAGCCGCTCGAAAACGATCCGCCGAGTGCAGCACCCTTGTGGCAGGAGCTCGCGAAATTCCTCCAAGCAGCGGATAGTTCAGGGTTGTTTGGTGTCCAGTGTGTGCACACGCAAACATACATTGAAAGAGAGTGCCTCTGACTCCCGCCATTCATAATTCGAAACAAAAACATAGACCACAACGTGTGGTGCAGCAGCCACTCGAAAACGATCCGCCGACTGCAGCACCATTGTGGGCAGGAGCTCGCGAAATTCCTCCAAGCAGCGGATAGTTCAGGGTTGTTTGGTGTCCAGTGTGTGAACACGCAAACATACATTGAAAGAGAGTGTCTCTGACTCCCGCCATTCATAATTCAAAACAAAAATTTAGACCACAGCGTGTGGTGCAGCAGCCGCTCGAAAACGATCCGCCGAGTGCAGCACCCTTGTGGCAGGAGCTCGCGAA
>NW_893665.1:0-772 GCF_000209065.1 Trypanosoma cruzi | reverse complement strand
GGAATTTCGCGAGCTCTTGCCCACACGGGTGCTGCACTAGGCTGATCGTTTTCGAGCGGCTGCTGCATCACAAGTCGTGGTCTAAATTTTTGTTTCAAATTATGAATGGTGGGGGTCAGAGACACTCTCTGTCAATATCTGTTTGCGTGTTCACACACTGGACACCAAACAACCCTGAATTATCCGCTGCTTGGAGGAATTTCGCGAGCTCTTGCCCACACGGGTGCTGCACTCGGCTGATCGTTTTCGAGCGGCTGCTGCATCACACGTCGTGGTCTAAATTTTTGTTTCAAATTATGAATGGTGGGGGTCAGAGACGCTCTCTGTCACTATCTGTTTGCGTGTTCACATACTGGACGCCAAACAACCCTGAATTATCCGCTGCTTGGAGGAATTTCGCGAGCTCTTGCCCACACGGGTGCTGCACTAGGCTGATCGTTTTCGAGCGGCTGCTACATCACATGTCGTGGTCTGAATTTTTGTTTCCGATTGTGAATGGTGGGAGTCAGAGGCACTCTCTGTCAATATCTGTTTGCGTGTTCACACACTGGACACCAAACAACCCTGAACTATCCGCTGCTTGGAGGAATTTCGCGAGCTCTTGCCCACACGGGTGCTGCACTAGGCTGATCGTTTTCGAGCGGCTGCTGCATCACAAGTCGTGGTCTAAATTTTTGTTTCAAATTATGAATGGTGGGGGTCAGAGGCACTCTCTGTTAATATCTGTTTGCGTGTTCACACACTGGACACCAAACAACCCTGAATTATCCGC
>NW_893664.1:0-772 GCF_000209065.1 Trypanosoma cruzi | reverse complement strand
TGTGGGAAAGGATATGTGTGCGGGAGTGAGCGTGGGTGGCTGCCAGCCTCGCCCTGCGCATTGGAGAATTCCATACACGTGGCTCTGCTTGACGGTGTTTCGCGGCACCCAGGGTGTGGCGAGGAGGAGGATGGGGAAGGTCTGTTGTGGGCAGAAGGTGGATGGATGACACAGTCCCCTTCCGTGTCCTTCCCTGTGTTGTTGGCAGTACATACTGAGAGCGTAAACTTGAGCGAGTGCGGTATGAAACGTTTATTCCGCTTTGTGCGTACTACTCAATCGTCGTCATTGCAGGCGGTCGTCACGGTGCGTTGCGGTGCGGTGCCGTTTGATGAGGGAGGGGCGCGATGCCACGGCTGCTGCGCACCACGACCATTTATTGCCTCTGCACCGTCATTGTTGTTTTTCAGTTTGTGTGATTTTTTTCGCGCTCGCATAAAGTTTTCTTTTGCTCCACGATGAATTTGTTGTGGGAGCTTTGATTTTGGTGCCTGCTTCACGGCGCTTCGCCTTGTGTGTCGGTTGCGGTGCTTCCACGTGGTGCCAAAGCGTTTGATGGGGTGTTTATTCTTCTTTTTGCGCCCTGCAGCTAATCTTGTTTGGTCATGGCGGCAGCAGTGGAGCTCTGCGACTGCGCACTTGCCATGCGTGTCTCATCTTTTGCCGCTGTTCCCTCGTTGTGTTGGTGGGGGAGGAGACGAGCGAATGCGTTGGAGTTGCGCCCCAAAAGGAGAGGGAAGGCACCGACCGCTGCTGACGGCGACGGTCTTTG
>NW_893663.1:0-772 GCF_000209065.1 Trypanosoma cruzi | reverse complement strand
GTTGGGACGGACACCCTTTTTGTCACTCATGGGAACCTCCATGGATGATGCAACCTAATTCCCCAATGAAATACACTGCGCCCCCCCCCCCCCCCCCCCCCCCAAAAAAAAAAAAAAAAAAAAAAAAAAAAAAGAAAAACAATCACAAAAAAGAGATTACAAGCGCAGGCCAAAGACAAGCAAATCCTCACCTACATCTCCATGCAAAGATGGGGTGCGACGCATCCATTCTTGGCGCCTACTCGGTGAATAATTGCGGAATGAAGAATAAGCAAGAGTGACGCACATTCAAATACACATATATATATATATATATGTATATATGGACCCAATGCTGCCACCGATAACAGGAGGCTCAATGGACTAAAACAACAACGGAAGAAAAAAAAAGGCAAAAAAAAAAAAGAAATCCCTCTCTTCCATTTTCTTCTCCCTTTGTTTGTGTGAGAGAAAGTGTACGAGGTGTAGGCATTGACAACTGTAATCCTAGCCACTCCGCCAACAGCGAGGTGCAGCGTTGTTCCACCTCACCACTCCTCAAAGTACGCCGGCGCTTTTTTAGACAACTCGTCAGTATTCGGAGAAACACCGTCGGTTTCCTTGCGGTCAGCAGCAGCAGTCGCGATTTTTTCACCGCAGCCAACAAAATTCCCGGCAGCTGTGCGATTCTGCTCTTCTTCCGGGCCCAAAGTCTGCATAAAAGTTTTTGTTATTTCCACCGCCCCTGTTACCTTTGTTGTCATCGCCTCTCCTGCAGCACCCTCACTTCCAT
>NW_893662.1:0-772 GCF_000209065.1 Trypanosoma cruzi | reverse complement strand
TTTTTTTTCTCCGCCCACGGGGGGCGTTGTTCTTCTTGTTTTTTGTTGCACTTTTTTTCTTGGAAGTGTCATCCCACAAATAATAATAAAAAAGAAAGAAAGGATAACAGAAAACAACCAAAACCACCACCACCACCACCACAACAACAAAGCAAACTTCAAAAAAACAACAACAACAAAACAGGCCATTGCAACGAATACATACGAAAGGAAAGACAGAGAAACACAAACATTTACGGGTGTAAACACACAACAACTGTTGTTGTTGTTCCTTTTTTTTTTCTTTTTCCTTCTTGTTGTTGTTGTTGTTGTCCCCTTTTGTGTCCATTTAGCAAATTGGCACGGTGACACCTTAGGATGATGTCTCAATGGCCAATAAACGTCTTCGCAGCGTCTCGGACGCCTTCCTAATAGCTTCTTCATATTCCCTGTAAGCGTCTAATTGTTGAAGATACTTTCTACGCATAATTAAATCGGAATCGGTGACTGTTTTCAAAGTTTCGCCTTCTTTTGCACCACCCTCTGTACGACTATCATTACTACCACCAGTGGCCGCAAAAAACAGAGTTTCACGCGTGGCGTGTTCTCCTCGAGCTTCCAAAAGAGAGGAAACAATGCCTATAGAAGCTGCGGGTTCCCGCAGCTGCTCCTCAGTCTGATCTGAGGTTCCTGTCACACGCGATGCCGCATGAATCCTCGCATCGCAGTACCGTGCGTAAGCCCTTCGTATTTCCTCCTCTTCAGTTGGGTTTAGCTGCTAATAAGCGGAGTT
>NW_893661.1:0-772 GCF_000209065.1 Trypanosoma cruzi | reverse complement strand
CTGTAAGTCGTCATATATCTAACGCCCGAGGCCACCGCTGCAGCTTGGATAATTCGACACGTCGTGCTGTATCTAGCGTCCGGGGCAGCCGCTGCAACTTGGATAATTCGACACGTCGTGCTGTATCTAACGTCCGGGGCAGCCGCTGCAACTTGGATAATTCGACACGTCGTCCCGTATCTAACGTCCGGGGAAGCCGCTGCAACTTGGATAATTCGACACGTCGTCCTGTATCTAGCGTCCGGGGCCACCGCCCTACCATTTTTTATTTCTTGCGGCGGCCAACCCCGGCAGTAAGGACAAAAAAAAGAATCGCGTTTTCTTTAATGTTTTTCCTGTTTGGGGGCGGGGATCTTTGTTTTCTATGATTGCCTCTTTTTTTTTGTCTGTTCCAGGTTGGTTTTGAGGACGCTTGATGTGCCTGCTGGGTGATCGCCGGCTTTTTTATTGGTGATTGCGTATTTTTGGCTTACCGGTGTGCCGCTCAGCGCCATTTTGTTTTACTTCTTTTCTGCTTATTGGGGCGTGTTGTTATTCTTCACGCGTCAGCACACACCGAGCAACATGTCAAAAAAAAAAAAATGCAGGTTTTTTCCCCCTCGCGAGGGCCTCGGCAGCCACAATCCTGTGCGTGCGTGCATTCTCAGCGTTTTAAGCACGGCATGTGTGTGCATGTGTGTGTGTGTTTGTCAGCGCCTATACTTTCAGAGCAGCTGTGCGCCACAAGAGAGTCTGAAGAAAGCAACGGCAGAGAGAGGCAGATAAGCACACA
>NW_893660.1:0-772 GCF_000209065.1 Trypanosoma cruzi | reverse complement strand
TGAGAAGGAGGCCGCGCCGCCGCTGCACAGCACGGAGGACATTGTCCCTGCGGACACGGAGAGGGAGCTGAGTGAGCCTGCGGAGGATGCTGAGAAGGAGGCCGCGCCACCGCTGCACAGCACGGAGGACATTGTCCCTGCGGACACGGAGAGGGAGCTGAGTGAGCCTGCGGAGGATGCTGAGAAGGAGGCCGCGCCGCCGCTGCACAGCACGGAGGACATTGTCCCTGCGGACACGGAGAGGGAGCTGAGTGAGCCTGCGGAGGATGCTGAGAAGGAGGCCGCGCCGCCGCTGCACAGCACGGAGGACATTGTCCCTGCGGACACGGAGAGGGAGCTGAGTGAGCCTGCGGAGGATGCTGAGAAGGAGGCCGCGCCGCCGCTGCACAGCACGGAGGACATTGTCCCTGCGGACACGGAGAGGGAGCTGAGTGAGCCTGCGGAGGATGCTGAGAAGGAGGCCGCGCCGCCGCTGCACAGCACGGAGGACATTGTCCCTGCGGACACGGAGAGGGAGCTGAGTGAGCCTGCGGAGGATGCTGAGAAGGAGGCCGCGCCGCCGCTGCACAGCACGGAGGACATTGTCCCTGCGGACACGGAGAGGGAGCTGAGTGAGCCTGCGGAGGATGCTGAGAAGGAGGCCGCGCCGCCGCTGCACAGCACGGAGGACATTGTCCCTGCGGACACGGAGAGGGAGCTGAGTGAGCCTGCGGAGGATGCTGAGGAGGAGGCCGCGCCACCGCTGCACAGCACGGAGGACATTGTCCCTGCG
>NW_893659.1:0-772 GCF_000209065.1 Trypanosoma cruzi | reverse complement strand
GCGCCCTCTCTGTGTGTACAGCATGACCTTCCTTCCATCAATGGTCGCGGTGATGAGGGCTTCCACATGCGAGCTCAGATCCAAAATGACTTTCGATTTTGACTTGGTCCACACGCCTGGGAGTGTCCTGATGGCCTCCGTCCACGTTGTCCCCATGTCACGCGACTCGTACACCTTCTGGTCATCCTCGCAGTCAACAATCATGAGAAGTGATCCCTCCCATCCGGTGACGCGGGGGTTAAGGCATTTCGCAGGTGACGTTCCATTCGAAAGCATCCGGTTTGCGCCGTCGTCCGTCGAATAAATAATCATGAAGAAACCGTCATCATTTCCATCAAACGCAATCACAGGAAACACGAGCGCGCCATTGTCCATCAGAACACCTGAGCCACCAGATGGAAAAACCCTCTCAAATTTACTTTCGTAAGAAGCAGCGGAAATTTTCATGCTTAAAAGCAATTTGGGCGCACCCCATTCAATCCGTTCACTCGGCTTGCCACCCGTAGAATTCGTGACAGTACCCACAACCAGCGTCAGATCAAATCTGTACTAAAAAGTTTTTCCGCTTAAATTGAACCAAAGAAAGCTTTCTGAAAGAAGAAACACCTTATTGCCCTTCGCAATTGGTTGTCGGTTGGCCAAAAACAACCAAACTTTGTTCTTTTGCCTCCGTTGCAGTAAGCACGGTGTGAGCCCTCCATGTAATTTTATTGATCTCCGGCAACAAGAGTGGACCAACCCCACTGTAGAGTCAATGTACCCCGCAACCACA
>NW_893658.1:0-772 GCF_000209065.1 Trypanosoma cruzi | reverse complement strand
TGTCGGGGTCCCTCCTGCGACCTCGTCCTCCAACAGCAGTTGCTTCATCACTTTCGTATCACACTCGGCGTGGAGCGCAAACACCACCACGCGGCCTCGCATGTTGGACTGCACCTTCAGTGGTCCACTCGGTTGCGGCAGCAGCAGTTGCTCGCGAAGGTGAAAGCCCGTCGACTCCACCATTCCCAGTACGGGGTAATTTGGGCTGCAGAAGGCCCTAAATGTATGGTGCAGCTTGCAGCAGCAGTTTCCACGCAGCAGACAGTCGTTGAAGAAGACACACACCTCCCGGATGCTGGGATTTGAGGCCAGCATGAGGCTGATCACAATATTGCGCCGGGCATCATTATACGGCTCAACCAGCGGCACCATGGAGCCTGTCAACAGGACGGGTTTGGCAAGATTCATTAGCAAGAAACTCAGTGCACTGGCAGTGTAGTGCATCGTGTCCGTCCCGTGCAAAATCAAGAAGCCGTCATACGCATCGTAATTACGGGCCACATCCATGGCAATACGCATGTAGTCACGACCATCCATGTCGCTACTGTCAAGCAGTTCGTCGTACTCCACAATGTCAAACGGGGCAATTTCCGGCCGTTGCTGCAGCTCCCCCATCCCCCGCACCACCTGCGTCAAGTATCCCCTGCACGGCTCAAGCACACCATTTGCCGTCCACGTGCAGCCACTCCGAGGCACCTCCTTCAACCGAGAGGACATCCTTGCACTCATCAAGTAGTCGTGCAAAATCTGAGGCAAGAATCGATGGAGCAAT
>NW_893657.1:0-772 GCF_000209065.1 Trypanosoma cruzi | reverse complement strand
GCTTTTCCTCCCATTTCCACTTTTCTTTCCACCACGCCGCACGGAGATTGATTTTTTTCCTGTACTCTCGCCGATGCCCGGGAAGTCGTCAGGTCGGTTCTCTGCCTAGCGCGTCTCGGTGCACGGGGTTCCTCAGCAGCCAACGATTCGCACTCCCGCGCACGCTGTGGCTCAATGGCCTCGTCAAGCACCACAAAGTTAGGCAGTGCCCTCGCTCTCCGAGTGGCGCCGTCATCGCGGCCGTTGTTGGCAGCGTCCCTGTCACGGTGACTGTCGCTGTTGTGTACATCTTCGCCGCGGCGGTGCACATCCACCAGGGAGCGCAGAATGCGGCGAAACTCCGTGCGCTCCGCCTCGTAGATCGTCATGCGCTCCTCCAAATCCTCTATGCGTTCCAATAGTCGCTTCTCCAGGTCGTGCACATACACCTCGTCGGCCTTCTGCGCCACCGTGGCACGATCCGCCTTTTCCTGCAGCGTCGCTACCACCTCACCGCGCTGCACGTAATTTTGGTCAAATCCCTTCAATCGGCGCACCGCCTCGCCTCTACTGCCGCCTTCAGGTCCCACTCTCCCGTCAGCCGCGCCATTAAGATTTCGGCACATCTCCTTTCGCATTTCTTCCTTCAGTGAGGCCATGATGTTGCCCATTGTCATGGACTGCTCGTCTTTTAACTCACCGAGACGGTCCATCACATCCCGCAGAATGAGGCGTCGGGACTCGACGAGGAGTGGGGCGCCCCGCATGACCTCCTGCAGCTCGCGGTTATCTC
>NW_893656.1:0-772 GCF_000209065.1 Trypanosoma cruzi | reverse complement strand
AAAAAATTGTAATTACTTCGGGTCGTGTAATACGGTTTTTTTTTTTTTTTTTTTTTTTTTTTTTTTTTTTTTTTTTTTTTGCTCCAACGCCTTTTTAGATATTTATGCACTTTTGTGGCGGAAATTTGCGCTGTCCATGTGGAAGTATTGTGTGCGTCGGATGCTCGAGATTTTGTATGGGATGTAATCAGCTGGTCTGTGCCAGGTGCGTACCACCCTCATTGACGCACTGTAAGAGGTGTTGTTTGGCGTTCTTTCAAAACACTCGTCATCGTTTATGATTTATCTGCCAAAAGCATTTGCGCAAGGTTTGTTGTTGTTGCTGTTGTAAAGTTAAAAGTCAATGGGCGTTCGGATTCGTGGGCTTTAGAGCGTCTATCGTTCGCCGAAAAGAGAGCAAACTGGTTCCCCCGGAATATGGAGCAGAAATAATGTCCACTTCAGATGTTGTTTATTTTGTGTGAATCATTGTCTTTTTTTTTATTGTGCCCTTGGGGCTGTCTCTTTTTATTATTATTATTATTATTATTGATTTTTTTTTTTTTTTTTTTCTCATTAGGTGGAATATGCTTTTAAGGAACATCACCCGTTGTTTGCTCCCACGGGCGTTGTGTACCTCGTACACTTCCGCACGAGTGGGAACCTCGCCGACTGGACTCGCCTCACCCGGTCTCCTGATTGAAAAGAGAATGCCCACTTTACTTATCGATATGCCGAAAGTGGAGAATTTGACTTGCGGAACAGGTCAACCTGCTCAGCGTGGTCGTCGAAA
>NW_893655.1:0-772 GCF_000209065.1 Trypanosoma cruzi | reverse complement strand
GCGTGTGGTGCAGCAGCCACTCGAAAACGATCCGCCGACTGCAGCACCCTTGTGGGCAAGATCTCGCGAAATTCCTCCAAGCAGCGGATAGTTCAGGGTTGTTTGGCGTCCAGTGTGTGAACACACAAACAGATAGTGAAAGAGAGTGTCTCTGACCACCACCATTCATAATTCGAAACAAAAATTTAGACCACAACGTGCGGTGCAGCGGCCGCTCGAAAACGATCCGCCGAGTGCAGCACCCCTGTGGGCAAGATCTCGCGAAATTCCTCCAAGCAGCGGATAGTTCAGGGTTGTTTGGCGTCCAGTGTGTGAACACGCAAACAGACATTGAAAGAGAGTGCCTCTGACCACCACCATTCATAATTCGAAACAAAAATTTAGACCACAACGTGTGGTGCAGCGGCCGCTCGAAAACGATCCGCCGACTGCAGCACCCTTGTGGGCAAGATCTCGCGAAATTCCTCCAAGCAGCGGATAGTTCAGGGTTGTTTGGCGTCCAGTGTGTGAACACGCAAACAGACATTGAAAGAGAGTGCCTCTGACCACCACCATTCATAATTCGAAACAAAAATTTAGACCACAACGTGCGGTGCAGCGGCCGCTCGAAAACGATCCGGCGAGTGCAGCACCCTTGTGGGCAAGATCTCGCGAAACTCCTCCAAGCAGCGGATAGTTCCGGGTTGTTTGGTGTCCAGTGTGTGAACACGCAAACAGACAAGAAAGAGAGTGCCTCTGACCACCACCATTCATAATTCAAAACAAAAATTAG
>NW_893654.1:0-772 GCF_000209065.1 Trypanosoma cruzi | reverse complement strand
CTTCTTTGTTTTGTGGCACAGTAGTGGAAATACACTCTTCTTTGTTTTGTGGCACAGTAGTGGAAATACACTTTTTTTTTGTTTTTGTGGCACAGTAGTGGAAATACACTTTTTTTTGTTTTTGTGGCACAGTAGTGGAAATACACTTTTTTTTGTTTTTGTGGCACAGTAGTGGAAATACACTTTTTTTTCGTTTTTGTGGCACAGTAGTGGAAATACACTTTTTTTTGTTTTTGTGGCACAGTAGTGGAAATACACTTTTTTTTCGTTTTTGTGGCACAGTAGTGGAAATACACTCTTCTTTGTTTTTGTGGCACAGTAGTGGAAATACACTTTTTTTTGTTTTTGTGGCACAGTAGTGGAAATACACTTTTTTTTGTTTTTGTGGCACAGTAGTGGAAATACACTTTTTTTTCTTTTTTGTGGCACAGTAGTGGAAATACACTTTTTTTTCTTTTTGTGGCACAGTAGTGGAAATACACTCTTCTTTGTTTTGTGGCACAGTAGTGGAAATACACTTTTTTTTGTTTTTGTGGCACAGTAGTGGAAATACACTTTTTTTTTGTTTTTGTGGCACAGTAGTGGAAATACACTTTTTTTTGTTTTGTGGCACAGTAGTGGAAATACACTCTTCTTTGTTTTGTGGCACAGTAGTGGAAATACACTTTTTTTTGTTTTGTGGCACAGTAGTGGAAATACACTCTTCTTTGTTTTGTGGCACAGTAGTGGAAATACACTTTTTTTTGTTTTTGTGGCACAGTAGTGGAAATAC
>NW_893653.1:0-772 GCF_000209065.1 Trypanosoma cruzi | reverse complement strand
CAAGCAGCGGATAGTTCCGGGTTGTTTGGCGTTCAGTGTGTGAACACGCAAACAGACATTGAAAGAGAGTGCCTCTGACCACCACCATTCATAATTCGAAACAAAAATTTAGACCACAGCGTGTGGTGCAGCAGCCGCTCGAAAACGATTATCCGACTGCAGCACCCTTGTGGGCAAGATCTCGCGAAATTCCTCCAAGCAGCGGATGGTTTAGGGTTGTTTGGCGTCCAGTGTGTGAACACGCAAACAGACATTGAAAGAGAGTGCCTCTGACCACCACCATTCATAATTCGAAACAAAAATTTAGACCACAGCGTGTGGTGCAGCAGCCGCTCGAAAACGATTATCCGACTGCAGCACCCTTGTGGGCAAGATCTCGCGACATTCCTCCAAGCAGCGGATAGTTCAGGGTTGTTTGGCGTCCAGTGTGTGAACACTCAAACAGACATTGAAAGAGAGTGCCTCTGACCACCACCATTCATAATTCGAAACAAAAATTTAGACCACAGCGTGTGGTGCAGCAGCCGCTCGAAAACGATTATCCGACTGCAGCACCCTTGTGGGCAAGATCTCGCGAAATTCCTCCAAGCAGCGGATAATTCAGGGTTGTTTGGCGTCCAGTGTGTGAACACGCAAACAGACATTGAAAGAGAGTGCCTCTGACCACCACCATTCATAATTCGAAACAAAAATTTAGACCACAGCGTGTGGTGCAGCGGCCGCTCGAAAACGATATCCGACTGCAGCACCCCTGTGGGCAAGAGCTCGCGAA
>NW_893652.1:0-772 GCF_000209065.1 Trypanosoma cruzi | reverse complement strand
GGGACAAATCAAGGAGACGTAATGAACCCCGATGATAATGCAATTTGGGAAAGAAGAGGTACAGCCCTGTGGGGCGATCACAGCCAACTTGCAGGCGAAGGTGGCGCAGTGGATTCTTCATAAAGGAGTCATCAAAGTATGCAGCGGCCCGCTCACATTCCTCACGGCCAAAACGACACTTGACGATTTCAAGAACATCCGACCGCGGCAACACGTGCATGATTCGATAAATGGGATCCGAGAGGGGCACCCGCACATGTTGATCCCCCTCCTTCCGTGCACTATTGGAAGAGTCTTCGTTGGACGTGACCACACGCGACTCCGAGACGGCGGCAGCATCGAAATCACCAACCTCATCACCCACGGCATCTGTCGCGGTAGTCCTGCTAGCCACCTTGGAGGGTGCCTCGCTGTCAGTTCTCTCGGCAGTTCTTTTTACGCCACACTGGAGCCGATTCGTTTCTCGATGCCGGAGCTTTTTATTATTTTCTCCTTTCCCACGTCCGCTCATTTGTTGCAGGACCACCTATCGTACAAATAATTCTGCTTCGTCTTGACCGCAAATTTAATAAATAATTCATATAAATAACTTGGGGGAAGTGGAAAAATACAAGGGAGCAAAAGTGGCAGCAAAAAGGGCACATCCATTGGCCCAAAATAAATAAATAAATAAATAAACAATGCAAACAACAAAAAAGCACTTGAAAAAGACACACAAAGAATCCAAAAAAAAAAAAAAGCGGGGGTGGGGGGGGTGGGGGGGGGGAAAGAC
>NW_893651.1:0-771 GCF_000209065.1 Trypanosoma cruzi | reverse complement strand
CGGCTATTTGGTCATCATCCGGATAAATTAAGCTGGATATGGTAAGCCCCATTCGCGTTTTATAGGTTGTAAAAAAAAAGCCACAAATCCTCCCTCTTTCGTCGCAACTGCGCTGTTCTCAAAAGGAAAAGACAACTTTAAAAATTTGCCTCCAACCATATGCGTAGTATTGAGATTTGGTTTCATGGTAATTAACTGCAAACCTGTGTTTGCGTTCGCTTCCATAATAATATTCAAAAGGCAACCAAGTAAGTGCGGAATCTTACCCCTATATTTTCCGTCATAGCATACCAGAATCGCAAGCACCTCAAAGGTAAATTGTGCGGCAGCTCATGATACATCTGCCTCAGCACCGTCCACATCGGAGAATGCCAGTGATTCCTTGTGCTTTTTTCATTCTCCCCTGCCGTATACACAAAACCTTGACATCCAAATGGTTTTCTTTCCGTTTCCGATCCCTCTCATTGAGCAGCAGCAGTGGTCACAATAATTCCTTTTATCTCCAAAAGGAAAAGGCACACAGAAATGATGAGTACAAGCAGTTCCGGAATTCGCACTCATCCATGATTCAATAGACTGTTTTCAAAGAGTCTTGCTGGATCCGTCGCCGCATTTGCGTCAAATGTGAATTCACTGGTGTGGCATACCAACAAGCGAAATAGAGCAAAATAAAAATATCGCGTCATTCTTTACCTTGTTATTTTATTCTGCCCGCGCTAATGTCTTTTCATTGGGCTCTTGTGCATGAATGATATCCCCTAAAAGTGAGCA
>NW_893650.1:0-771 GCF_000209065.1 Trypanosoma cruzi | reverse complement strand
CACGTCGTCATGTATCTCTCGTCCGGGGCAGCCGCTGCAACTTGGATAATTCGACACGTCGTCATGTATCTCTCGTCCGGGGCCACCGCCCTACTCTTTTTTATTCCCTGCGGCGGCCAACCCCGGCAGTAAGGACAAAAAATAGGATCGCGTTTTTTTTTAATGCTTTTCCTGTTTGGGGGGGCGGATCTTTGTTTTCTATGATTGCCCCCCCCCCTTTTTTTGTCTATTCCAGGTTGGTTTTAGGAGGCTTGATGTGCCTGCTGGGTGATCGCCGGCTTTTTTATTGGTGATTGCGTATTTTTGGCTTACCGGTGTGCCGCTCAGTGCCATTTTGTTTTACTTCTTTTCTGCTTATTGGGGCGTGTTGTTATTCGTCACGCGTCAGCACACACCGAGCAACATGTCAAAAAAACAAAACGCAGGCTTCTTCGCCCCTCGCGAGGGCCTCCGCAGCCACAATCCTGTGCGTGCGTGCATTCTCAGCGTTTTAAACACGGCATGTGTGTGCATGTGCTTGTGTGTTTGGCAGCGCCTATAATTGCAGAGCAGCTGTGCGCCACAAGAGAGTCAGAAGAAAGCAACGGCAGAGAGAGGCAGATAGCACACACGCACAAATTACTCATATCATCACACACAAACACACACACGCAGCCCGCGGAATGGGTGCTCTCAACCACAAAACAATGAAAAACAAAACAAAAAGCAGAAGCGTGGGACGACCAGCGCACACACTCTCATTGCTCCCGTAAAGCAAAACACACACACAGG
>NW_893649.1:0-771 GCF_000209065.1 Trypanosoma cruzi | reverse complement strand
CCGGGGCCGACGTCCCGGACCCTGACCCCTCCCCAGTGTGGCCTGGGAGGGGGGGGGGGGGTTTTTGTACACGGTCCCAAGTGCCGCGAAGGACCCCTCATCAAAATTGAAAACCGTTGTGGAACACAACTCCTTTCAACTAACGCTATTATTGATACAGTTTTTGTACTATATTGGTACGCGAAGCTTCCAACCCGCCTCTGGCGGTTATGTTTGGTCAATTTTTTTTGACCGGGGTTTACGGACCCCTTTTTTTTTTTTTTTTTTTTTGTGGGTCTGTCCGCCATATCCATATACCCCTATATATATATACCCATATATATATAGCCCCGTACCCCCTTGTGCGGCTGCCCCCCCCCCCCACGTTGCGTGTCCGCCACCTCCTTCGGGCCCCCTCATTTTCGCTTCATGGCTGCTATTGCCTGCATCTTTGTTTTGTTTTGTGTTTTCTCCGTCTCGATCCTTTTATTCGCCTTTTTTCCGCGTATGCCGCGCTTCTTCCTGTGTTTTCCGGTGTTTTTGCCTTGCTCGCACACTCGGCTGCATTTGCTGTTCCACACTCGCCATGTGCGTCTTTTCCGCCCCCTGACGCCGTCCACGGCGCTATCCCGGGGCCGACGTCCCGGACCCTGACCCCTCCCCAGTGTGGCCTGGGAGGGGGGGGGGGGTTTTTTGTACACGGTCCCAAGTGCCGCGAAGGACCCCTCATCAAAATTGAAAACCGTTGTGGAACACAACTCCTTTCAACTAACGCTATTATTGATACAGTTT
>NW_893648.1:0-771 GCF_000209065.1 Trypanosoma cruzi | reverse complement strand
CTTTTTTTTTTTTTTTTTCTCAATGCCCATCATCCTTCCACAGGCTTTCCTAGCTTTTACTTTTGTTTTCTGCGCACTTACACTCTCAGGTCGTGGCAAATTCTGCGACCTCTCCGCGCGCTAGGGAGCCGGTGTGTTTTTGTTGTGTGTTTCCCGGGCGGAGAAAGAGCCCTAACACTTCCGCGTCCTCTTTGCCCTGCTTTACAATGGCTCTTTTGGGATTTTTCTTCAGACAAATAAAGACGACGTTTTAGGTTTTGCGATGGCCGATGAATTCACAATGGCTTTGCAGCCGAATGATGTTCAGGCTGGCAATTGGCATGTGCAGTCTTGCTCAGCAAAGACCGGGGAGGGTTTACATGTGGCGTGGCGTGGATCAGCTGCAGCGGAATACCCCTCGTCAGCGAATGAGGGCTTTTTTTTTTTTTTTTTTTTTTTTTTTTTTATGGAGTGGTGAATAAAAGAGGAATGTACACGATAAAAAAAAGGGAACACGGGTAGTCTGGCGCTTCTCCGTCATTGCCGCGCCAGGGGGAAAGTAAAAACAATAAAAAGGAAAAAGGGGGTTTATTGCATTTCCCGTGATCGTTTGGAGGTGATTTTTGTGTTTTTCGTTTTGGAACCGTCATGCAAACCCCTTGGGCACAAGGAGATGCTCAGCTGCTTGGGGGGGGGGGGGGCTATTCCTCTCCATCCACACTCAAATTTTTTTTCTTTGGCACGCACGAGGCAACAGAATGAAATCCCCCTTGCTGTTTCTCTTTCCTTTTC
>NW_893647.1:0-771 GCF_000209065.1 Trypanosoma cruzi | reverse complement strand
CACGGAACCTCTCCGTCTCGGGGCAGCACAAACCAAAGTCCAACAACACACCCTGCGGGTTCTGCATTTTTTCACCTGTCGCTGACTTCCATCACGCTGCTCGCTAAGCGGCGGACGGCGTACCAAAACATTGGCCGCATGCGGGTCACAGTGCACAAAGCTGTATTTAAATAACATGTCCCCAAATACGTCAAACACAGTTCGGAGAACGGTGACGGCATCAAACTGCTGGCGGACGGTTTCCACATCGATAAGTTTTACGGCATCGATCCATTCCAAAACCAACAAGCGCGAGGTGACAAGTTCCTTGTGCAACTTCGGGACATACACATTTGGGTTACCAGCGAGATGACACCGCATTTGCTCCACGTTGTTTGCTTCAGCAGAGAAGTCGGTTTCACGACGGATACCATCAATAATACTCTTCTTTGCCCAACCCACCGGCATGTTGAAGAGAACTCCAATCATCCAGGTGACAAATCGGTAGGTCTCAAGGTCCCAAAAGACCTGGTAGCGAATTTTCGGCTTTTGTACCTTGACAGCAACTTCCATTGATTCATCTTGCGGGGTCGCGGGTCGCAACTTGGCTCGGTGCACTTGTGCTATCGACGCAGAGGCAACAGGAACGGGATCAAAGTAAGAAAACAACTCCTCCACTTTTTTTCCGGTTTCCTCCTTAATGATTCGACTAATTTCGTCAAAAGGCACAGATGGGGCTTGATCCAGAAGCACCTTTAAGACATCCATGTACTCACGTGGGAGAATATGATT
>NW_893646.1:0-771 GCF_000209065.1 Trypanosoma cruzi | reverse complement strand
CAGCGGATATTCCGGGTTGTTTGGCGTTCAGTGTGTGAACACGCAAACAGACATTGAAAGAGAGTGCCTCTGACCACCACCATTCATAATTCGAAACAAAAATTTAGACCACAGCGTGTGGTGCAGCAGCCGCTCGAAAACGATCCGCCGACTGCAGCACCGTTGTGGGCAAGAGCTCGCGAAATTCCTCCAAGCAGCGGATAGTTCCGGGTTGTTTGGCGTTCAGTGTGTGAACACGCAAACAGACCTTGAAAGAGAGTGCCTCTGACCACCACCATTCATAATTCGGAAACAAAAATTTAGACCACAGCGTGTGGTGCAGCAGCCGCTCGAAAACGATCCGCCGAGTGCAGCACCCCTGTGGGCAAGATCTCGCGAAATTCCTCCAAGCAGCGGATAGTTCCGGGTTGTTTGGCGTTCAGTGTGTGAACACGCAAACAGACATTGAAAGAGAGTGCCTCTGACCACCACCATTCATAATTCGAAACAAAAATTTAGACCACAGCGTGTGGTGCAGCAGCCGCTCGAAAACGATCCGCCGAGTGCAGCACCCCTGTGGGCAAGATCTCGCGAAATTCCTCCAAGCAGCGGATAGTTCCGGGTTGTTTGGCGTTCAGTGTGTGAACACGCAAACAGACATTGAAAGAGAGTGCCTCTGACCACCACCATTCATAATTCGAAACAAAATTTAGACCACAGCGTGTGGTGCAGCAGCCGCTCGAAAACGATCCGCCGAGTGCAGCACCACTGTGGGCAAGATCTCGCGAAATT
>NW_893645.1:0-771 GCF_000209065.1 Trypanosoma cruzi | reverse complement strand
TTTGGTGTCCAGTATGTGAACACGCACACAGATATTGACAGAGAGTACTTCTGACCCCCACCATTCATAATTGGAAACAAAAATTTAGACCACGACGTGTGATGCAGCAGCCGCTCGAAAACGATCAGCCGAGTGCAGCACCCGTGTGGGCAAGAGCTCGCGAAATTCCCCCAAGCAGCGGATAATTCAGGGTTGTTTGGTGTCCAGTGTGTGAACACGCAAACAGATATTGACAGAGAGTACCTCTGACCCCCATCATTCATAATTGGAAACAAAAATTTAGACCACGACGTGTGATGCAGCAGCCGCTCGAAAACGATCAGCCGAGTGCAGCACCCGTGTGGGCAAGAGCTCGCGAAATTCCCCCAAGCAGCGGATAATTCAGGGTTGTTTGGTGTCCAGTATGTGAACACGCAAACAGATATTGACAGAGAGTACCTCTGACCCCCACCATTCATAATTGGAAACAAAAATTTAGACCACAACGTGTGATGCAGCAGCCGCTCGAAAACGATCAGCCGAGTGCAGCACCCGTGTGGGCAAGAGCTCGCGAAATTCCCCCAAGCAGCGGATAATTCAGGGTTGTTTGGTGTCCGAGTGTGTGAACACGCAAACAGATAGTAACAGAGAGTGCCTCTGACCCCCATCATTCATAATTGGAAACAAAAATTTAGACCACGACGTGTGATGCAGCAGCCGCTCGAAAACGATCAGCCGAGTGCAGCACCCGTGTGGGCAAGAGCTCGCGAAATCCCCCAAGCAGCGGGTAAT
>NW_893644.1:0-771 GCF_000209065.1 Trypanosoma cruzi | reverse complement strand
TCGGGGAGCGTGCGCAACGTGACGCTGGCGAACTGCACGTTTTTGGATGGAGCGAGCCTGTACGTTGTTGGGTGGCGTTCCGACCCGTCTGCTGGCGAGCGCGCCGATGTGTTGATCCGCGGGCTTGAGTCGTGTTCTGGCGGCGGCGTGGTGGTGGCGAACCGATTTCCGCCGGGCTCGCGCGTCACTGTGGTGGACTCGGTGCTGATTGCAGAGGCGCGTGTTGCGTACCGCGGTGCCTACGACCTTGGCGACGCGTCCGCGTGCCTCGTGTTGCACAACGTGAATATGACGGGGAGCGTGCTGACCATTGCGCGCACGCAAGTGGCGGCTGTGTTCCGCGACGCTGTTGCCGTGTTGTTGGTTGGCGGCGTGGCGCTGCATTCGCGCGGTGCGCTGTACGTGGACGGGCTGTTGGTGCAGACGGCACTGGGGCTGTGCGTGTCGGTGGAGGGCGGCGTTGCGGCCAGCGGCGGCTCCGTGGTGGCGTTTGTTGACAGCGAGTTCCTGTTGTGCAAGCACGCGTTGTCTGTGCGTGGGGCTGTGAGCGTGTCGGGCTCCGCTGTGGCGCTTGTGCGGAGCGACTTTTTTTCGACGGAGGACTACGCGGTGGCGATTTATTCGACGGTGAGCCTGTATGGCGGGTCGATGCTGCTGGCGAAGGGCAACGTGCACGACGGCGTTTCGAGGGAGATGCTCTACGCTGCTGGCGCCGTGACCGCTGCTGGGAGCACGCTGAGCTTCGTGCGCAACCGAGGCGCTGCTGCCGCG
>NW_893643.1:0-771 GCF_000209065.1 Trypanosoma cruzi | reverse complement strand
AGCAAACATCGAGGGAGTGGCGAACCCACTGGCCTCTCCACTGCCCCCCTTTTCCCTTCTTGTTTGATTTCTTTTGATGATTTCAGGATCCGGCCAGCAGCCCAGGCGAATATATTTTTTTTCATCGGGTTGGGTTTGTTTGTTGTGGGCGCTGACTGTGTGTGTGTGTGTGTGTGTGCTGGTGCCACTGCGGCGTGGCGTGGCTGCTCCGTCGCGTCTCGGTCCCACTCCCCCGCTATCTCTGTTCTTTTGTGTGTATGCCTTGCACCTGCCCGTGTCTCTTCCTCCCATGCTGCGTGCTCTCGTTGTGCCCGCCCGGTGCCGGCCCGACGGGAGAGTTTACACCGCGAGCAACAAGCGAAGTCCACAAAGGCCCAAGTGACAATGATGCTGCGCCGCGTCCTCTGCGTGCTTGTCTTTGCCCTCTGCTGTGCGTGCGTGTGCACCACGGCTCAGGAGGAGGGGCAGTACGATGCTGCTGTGTTTGAGGCTGCTGGGGGCGACCCGAAGAAGAACACGACTACCACTACCACTACGTCTACTACTACCTCCAGTGCGCCCAAGAACACGACCACAACTACCTCCAAGGCACCGACTCCTGAAGACGCGCGCAGTCCTGGCGGCCCTGTGTGGGTGCCGGTGCCGCTGCTGCTGCTGGTCAGTGCCGCTGTGGCGACCGCCGGTGCTGCGTGCTGAGGACGGGGCGGGGCGCGTGCGCCGTCGGTCTGGAGTCCCGTTGTGTGCGGCCACTGCCCGCACGCGCGGGAGCAC
>NW_893642.1:0-771 GCF_000209065.1 Trypanosoma cruzi | reverse complement strand
TGGTTGAGTGCACCCATTCCGCGGCTGCGTGTGTGTGTGTGTGATGATATGAGTAATTTGCGTGTGTGCTTATCTGCCTCTCTCTGCCGTTGCTTTCTTCAGACTCTCTTGTGGCGCACAGCTGCTCTGCAAGTATAGGCGCTGACAAACACACACACACATGCACACACATGCCGTGCTTAAAACGCTGAGAATGCACGCACGCACAGGATTGTGGCTGCCGAGGCCCTCGCGAGGGGGAAAAAACCTGCATTTTTTTTTTTTGACATGTTGCTCGGTGTGTGCTGACGCGTGACGAATAACAACACGCCCCAATAAGCAGAAAAGAAGTAAAACAAAATGGCGCTGAGCGACACACCGGTAAGCCAAAAATACGCAATCACCAATAAAAAAGCCGGCGATCACCCAGCAGGCACATCAAGCGTCCTCAAAACCAACCTGGAACAGACAAAAAAAAAGAGGCAATCATAGAAAACAAAGATCCCCGCCCCCAAACAGGAAAAACATTAAAGAAAACGCGATTCTTTTTTTTGTCCTTACTGCCGGGGTTGGCCGCCGCAAGAAATAAAAAATGGTAGGGCGGTGGCCCCGGACGCTACATACAGGACGACGTGCGAATTATCCAAGTTGCAGCGGCTGCCCCGGACGTTAGATACGGGACGACGTGTCGAATTATCCAAGTTGCAGCGGTGGCCTCGGGCGTTAGATATATGACGACTTACAGTAGTAACCACGCTGCGGCTGCGCATCCTAAACACGTCTTTTTCGTTT
>NW_893641.1:0-771 GCF_000209065.1 Trypanosoma cruzi | reverse complement strand
AACAAAAATTTGGACCACAACGTGTGATGCAGCGGCCGCTCGAAAACAATCAGCCGAGTGCAGCACCCGTGTGGGCAAGAGCTCGCGAAATTCCTCCAAGCAGCGGATAGTTCAGGGTTGTTTGGTGTCCAGTGTGTGAACACGCAAACAGATATTGACAGAGAGCGTCTCTGACCCCCACCATTCATAATTGGAAACAAAAATTTAGACCACGACGTGTGATGCAGCAGCCGCTCGAAAACGATCAGCCTAGTGCAGCACCCGTGTGGGCAAGAGCTCGCGAAATTCCTCCAAGCAGCGGATAGTTCAGGGTTGTTTGGTGTCCAGTGTGTGAACACGCAAACAGATATTGACAGAGAGTGTCTCTGACTCCCACCATTCACAATCGGAAACAAAAATTTGGACCACAACGTGTGATGCAGCAGCCGCTCGAAAACGATCAGCCGAGTGCAGCACCCTTGTGGGCAAGAGCTCGCGAAATTCCTCCAAGCAGCGGATAGTTCAGGGTTGTTTGGTGTCCAGTGTGTGAACACGCAAACAGATATTGACAGAGGGCGTCTCTGACTCCCACCATTCACAATCGGAAACAAAAATTTAGACCACGACGTGTGATGCAGCGGCCGCTCGAAAACGATCAGCCGAGTGCAGCACCCCTGTGGGCAAGAGCTCGCGAAATTACTCCAAGCAGCGGATAGTTCAGGGTTGTTTGGTGTCCAGTGTGTGAACACGCAAACAGATATTGACAGAGAGTGTCTCTGACCCCCACCATTC
>NW_893640.1:0-771 GCF_000209065.1 Trypanosoma cruzi | reverse complement strand
GGTGGTGGTCAGAGACACTCTCTTTCAATGTCTGTTTGCGTGTTCACACACTGGACGCCAAACAACCCGGAACTATCCGCTGCTTGGAGGAATTTCGCGAGCTCTTGCCCACAACGGTGCTGCACTCGGCGGATCGTTTTCGAGCGGCTGCTGCACCACACGCTGTGGTCTAAATTTTTGTTTCGAATTATGGATGATGGTGGTCAGAGACACTCTCTTTCAATGTCTGTTTGCGTGTTCACACACTGGACGCCAAACAACCCGGAACTATCCGCTGCTTGGAGGAATTTCGCGAGCTCTTGCCCACAACGGTGCTGCACTCGGCGGATCGTTTTCGAGCGGCTGCTGCACCACACGCTGTGGTCTAAATTTTTGTTTCGAATTATGGATGGTGGTGGTCAGAGACACTCTCTTTCAATGTCTGTTTGCGTGTTCACACACTGGACGCCAAACAACCCGGAACTATCCGCTGCTTGGAGGAATGTCGCGAGATCTTGCCCACAAGGGTGCTGCAGTCGGCGGATCGTTTTCGAGTGGCTGCTGCACCACACGCTGTGGTCTAAATTTTTGTTTCGAATTATGGATGGTGGTGGTCAGAGACACTCTCTTTCAATGTCTGTTTGCGTGTTCACACACTGGACGCCAAACAACCCGGAACTATCCGCTGCTTGGAGGAATGTCGCGAGCTCTTGCCCACAACGGTGCTGCACTCGGATAATCGTTTTCGAGCGGCTGCTGAACCACACGCTGTGGTCTAAATTTTTGTTTCAA
>NW_893639.1:0-771 GCF_000209065.1 Trypanosoma cruzi | reverse complement strand
GGCAGCTTGATGCGCTTCGCCGGCAGAAGGACAAGCTGCGACTGCAGCTGAGGGAGGCGCGTCGCGGACAGGAGAAGCTGGACATCCTGCGCCGACACAACGAAGATTTGCAGTCTAGGCTAAATGATGCGCGTCGCGGACAGGAGAAGCTGGATGCCCTGCAGCGACACAATGAGGAGTTGCAGTCGCAATTGTGTGAGGCGCGTCGTGCGGAGGAGGCGTTGGAGGATGCCCGCCGCCAAACCAGGCAGTCGCAGAGGCAGGTTGAGGATTTGCGCCGCTCTGAGAAGCGCCTGAGGGAGGCTTGTGAAGCCACTAGGGCAAGGGAAGAGGCGCTGATGCAGAAACTGCGTGGAGCCGAAAATGCGATTGCTGTGGCGAGGAAACATGAGGATGCCGTAAAGCAGAAGGCACGCGGCATCATAAATGCGGTGAAAACAGAGTACCAGCGACAACCATTTGTGTTGCCCGAGCCGCAAGAAACCGAGCAACTGCAGCGTGCGAATGATTCGCCCCGCGCACCGCTCGATGAGCCACCCCTGACAAAGGAGGGGCTGGAGTCGGAGGAGGAGGCCGCACACCAATTGGTGGAGGAGGATGAATCCGAAGCCATGACGGCGGCGTTGGGTGAGGCCTCCGGCAAGCTAGAGGCAGCAGAATTGCAACGGCAGCTTGATGCGCTTCGCCGGCAGAAGGACAAGCTGCGACTGCAGAAAAGGGAGGCGCGTCGCGGACAGGAGAAGCTGGACATCCTGCGCCGACACAACGAAG
>NW_893638.1:0-771 GCF_000209065.1 Trypanosoma cruzi | reverse complement strand
TGTTTCGAATTATGAATGGTGGTGGTCAGAGACACTCTCTTTCAATGTCTGTTTGCGTGTTCACACACTGGACGCCAAACAACCCTGAACTATCCGCTGCTTGGAGGAATTTCGCGAGATCTTGCCCACAAGGGTGCTGCAGTCGGCGGATCGTTTTCGAGTGGCTGCTGCACCGCACGTTGTGGTCTAAATTTTTGTTTCGAATTATGAATGGTGGTGGTCAGAGACACTCTCTTTCAATGTCTGTTTGCGTGTTCACACACTGGACGCCAAACAACCCTGAACTATCCGCTGCTTGGAGGAATTTCGCGAGATCTTGCCCACAGGGGTGCTGCACTCGGCGGATCGTTTTCGAGTGGCTGCTGCACCACACGCTGTGGTCTAAATTTTTGTTTCGAATTATGAATGGTGGTGGTCAGAGGCACTCTCTTTCAATGTCTGTTTGTGTGTTCACACACTGGACGCCAAACAACCCTGAACCATCCGCTGCTTGGAGGAATTTCGCGAGATCTTGCCCACAAGGGTGCTGCAGTCGGCGGATCGTTTTCGAGCGGCTGCTGCACCGCACGTTGTGGTCTAAATTTTTGTTTCGAATTATGAATGGTGGTGGTCAGAGACACTCTCTTTCAATGTCTGTTTGCGTGTTCACACACTGGACGCCAAACAACCCTGAACTATCCGCTGCTTGGAGGAATTTCGCGAGCTCTTGCCCACATGGGTGCTGCACTCGGCGGATCGTTTTCGAGCGGCTGCTGCACCGCACGTTGTGGT
>NW_893637.1:0-771 GCF_000209065.1 Trypanosoma cruzi | reverse complement strand
TATATGCATGCACACCCATGCAGGCCCGTTGGTGCTCTCTTTTGCACGACACGCACCGCTGCCGTCCTGCCTGGCTGCATGGGCGGAGCACCGTAACTGTTTCTGTTTTGTTTTCATTGCATTGAGTGGGCGACCTCTCTCTCTCTCCCTGTGTGTGTGTTTTGCTTTACGGGAGCAATGAGAGTGTGTGTGCGCTGGTAGTCCCACGCTTCGGCTTTTTGTTTTGTTTTTCTTTTTGATTTTGTGGTTGAGTGCACCCATTCCGCGGCTGCGTGTGTGTGTGTGTGATGATATGAGTAATTTGCGTGTGTGCTTATCTGCATCTCTCTGCCGTTGCTTTCTTCAGACTCTCTTGTGGCGCACAGCTGCTCTGCAAGTATAGGCGCTGACAAACACACACACACATGCACACACATGCCGTGCTTAAAACGCTGAGAATGCACGCACGCACAGGATTGTGGCTGCCGAGGCCCTCGCGAGGGGGAAAAAACCTGCATTTTTTTTTTTGACATGTTGCTCGGTGTGTGCTGACGCGTGACGAATAACAACACGCCCCAATAAGCAGAAAAGAAGTAAAACAAAATGGCGCTGAGCGGCACACCGGTAAGCCAAAAATACGCAATCACCAATAAAAAAGCCGGCGATCACCCAGCAGGCACATCAAGCGTCCTCAAAACCAACCTGGAACAGACAAAAAAAAAGAGGCAATCATAGAAAACAAAGATCCCCGCCCCCAAACAGGAAAAACATTAAAGAAAACGCGATTCTTTT
>NW_893636.1:0-771 GCF_000209065.1 Trypanosoma cruzi | reverse complement strand
ACTCCCACCATTCACAATCGGAAACAAAAATTTGGACCACAACGTGTGATGCAGCGGCCGCTCGAAAACGATCAGCCGAGTGCAGCACCCTTGTGGGCAAGAGCTCGCGAAATTCCTCCAAGCAGCGGATAGTTCAGGGTTGTTTGGTGTCCAGTGTGTGAACACGCAAACAGATATTGACAGAGAGTGCCTCTGACTCCCACCATTCGCAGTCGGAAACAAAAATTTGGACCACAACGTGTTATGCAGCGGCCGCTCGAAAACGATCAGCCGAGTGCAGCACCCGTGTGGGCAAGAGCTCGCGAAATTCCTCCAAGCAGCGGATAGTTCAGGGTTGTGTGGTGTCCAGTGTGTGAACACGCAAACAGATATTGACAGAGAGTGTCTCTGACTCCCACCATTCACAATCGGAAACAAAAATTTGGACCACAACGTGTGATGCAGCGGCCGCTCGAAAACGATCAGCCGAGTGCAGCACCCTTGTGGGCAAGAGCTCGCGAAATTCCTCCAAGCAGCGGATAATTCAGGGTTGTGTGGTGTCCAGTGTGTGAACACGCAAACAGATATTGACAGAGAGTGCCTCTGACTCCCACCATTCACAATCGGAAACAAAAATTTGGACCACAACGTGTGATGCAGCAGCCGCTCGAAAACGATCAGCCGAGTGCAGCACCCGTGTGGGCAAGAGCTCGCGAAATTCCTCCAAGCAGCGGATAATTCAGGGTTGTGTGGTGTCCCAGTGTGTGAACACGCAAACAGATATGACAGAGA
>NW_893635.1:0-771 GCF_000209065.1 Trypanosoma cruzi | reverse complement strand
GTAGGGCGGCTGCCCCGGACGAGAGATACATGACGACGAATCGAGGTATTCACGCTGCGGCTGCGGCCCCGTACGAGAGATATATGACGACGAATCGAGGTATCCACGCTGCGGCGGCGCACCCTAAACATGTCGCTTTCGTTTTCCAGGGGACAACGCAAATGTGCTCGATTGTTCGAAGATCGAAATTAACACCTTACGTGAAAATGGGTCGCGCGACCACATTTTTTTTAGCTCAGTGGCAAACAAGCTCACAATTTCATCCGGGACGCGGGTTCGAGTCCCGAAGAAGCCTAAGTTTTTTTCCTTTTTTTTTTGGAATTCTTGTTTCTTATTGCTTTTTAAACTTCTGGTTTGCAGGACGGTGTGCGAGTTCTGCAATCGCACTGATTCCATCTGTTTCGTGGTGTGTGCGGCTGCGGCTGCGGTGGTGGCCGCGTGAGAGTGAGTGAGAGAGCGCCATGCACCTCCCGCACACACACTCGTCTTTCACCCACTCTCTGTGTGTGTCCCCTTGCATGGACTCTCGCCCTCACCTCATCCCACGAAGCACACACATAATGTGCCCATTGTATATATTGCATGCACACCCATGCAGGCCCGTTGGTGCTCTCTTTTGCACGACACGCACCGCTGCCGTCCTACCTGGCTGCATGGGCGGAGCACCGTAACTGTTTCTGTTTTGTTTTTATTGCATTGAGTGGGCGACCTCTCACTCTCTCTCTCTCTCCCTGTGTGTGTGTTTTGCTTTACGGGAGCAATGAGAGTGTG
>NW_893634.1:0-771 GCF_000209065.1 Trypanosoma cruzi | reverse complement strand
TTCATCGTATTTCCTGGTGGAGAAGGAGTTGTACTTGGCGGACCCGTTACCTGCTTTTGTTCGTCTGGCTTAGACTTCGTTGGAACGGAATCTTTTACAGATTTACCAGTTGCAACTTCACTCCCTGTCACGCACACGGACGGGCAGCAGCACAGGGCGAGCACCAACAGGGCGCACAGCAGACGGCACGTCATCATCGTGAGTGTGGTCGTTCAGTGGTGTGGAGCTGATCTGCACAGTGAGGGACATGGAGAGCAACAGGGGAGACGAGAGGTGCGGCAGACACACACAGAGGGCACACCACATGAGGAGAGGGCAGCAGCCAGGCATGCACCGTACGCCGCACACCACACACGACACACACTCCAATCCACGGCAACAGGCACACACACACACAGCCCTGCCGCAGCACCAACACACAGATGGAAGAGGGAGAAGCAAACAGGAGCGGCACACAAGGCTCCACCGCATGCACATACGGCGAGAGCGGTCCGTCGTGTCGGCACCCCTCACGGAGTGTACGCACACACACAAGAGGAGGTGCAGCGCACACAGCAACACAAAAGCAAAGTAACAATTAAAAAGGAGAGATCCCCGCACACCACGTGGATTGTTGGTCCACGGGAAGTGCAGCCAACATTCATCACAAAAACAATTCAGTTGCCTTTGGCCTTCGTTCATATTCAGCGCACACCACTTCATGCAGGCACGGCCACCACCCCAACAGCAGAAGTAGCACACGCAAAAATAAGCACAAGGAAGGAATAAGGC
>NW_893633.1:0-771 GCF_000209065.1 Trypanosoma cruzi | reverse complement strand
AGCACCAACGGGCCTGCATGGGTGTGCATGCAATATATACAATGGGCACATTATGTGTGTGCTTCGTGGGATGAGGTGAGGGCGAGAGTCCATGCAAGGGGACACACACAGAGAGTGGGTGAAAGACGAGTGTGTGTGCGGGCGGTGCATGGCGCTCTCTCACTCACTCTCACGCGGCCACCACGGCAGCCGCAGCCGCACACACCACGAAACTGATGGAATCAGTGCGATTGCAGAACTCGCACACCGTCCTGCAAACCAGAAGTTTAAAAAGCAATAAGAAACAAGAATTCCAAAAAAAAAAGGAAAAAAACTTAGGCTTCTTCGGGGCTCGAACCCGCACCCCGGATGAAATTGTGAGCTTGTTTTGCCACTGAGCTAAAAAAAATGTGGTCGCGCGACCCATTTTCACGTAAGGTGTTAAGTTCGATCTTCGAACAATCGAGCACATTTGCGTTGTCCCCTGGAAAACGAAAGCGACATGTTTAGGGTGCGCCGCCGCAGCGTGGATACCTCGATTCGTCGTCATATATCTCTCGTACGGGGCCGCAGCCGCAGCGTGAATACTTCGATTCGTCGTCATATATCTCTCGTACGGGGCCGTCGCCGCAGCGTGGATACATCGATTCGTTGTCATGTATCTCTCGTTCGGGGCGGACCGCCGCAACTTGGATAATTCGACACGTCGTCATGTATCTCTCGTCCGGGGCAGCCGCTGCAACTTGGATAATTCGACACGTCGTCATGTATCTCTCGTCCGGGGCCACCGCC
>NW_893632.1:0-771 GCF_000209065.1 Trypanosoma cruzi | reverse complement strand
GCGTTTTCTTTAATGTTTTTCCTGTTTGGGGGCGGGGATCTTTGTTTTCTATGATTGTCTCTTTTTTTTTGTCTGTTCCAGGTTGGTTTTGAGGACGCTTGATGTGCCTGCTGGGTGATCGCCGGCTTTTTTATTGGTGATTGCGTATTTTTGGCTTACCGGTGTGCCGCTCAGCGCCATTTTGTTTTACTTCTTTTCTGCTTATTGGGGCGTGTTGTTATTCGTCACGCGTCAGCACACACCGAGCAACATGTCAAAAAAAAAAATGCAGGTTTTTTCCCCCTCGCGAGGGCCTCGGCAGCCACAATCCTGTGCGTGCGTGCATTCTCAGCGTTTTAAGCACGGCATGTGTGTGCATGTGTGTGTGTGTTTGTCAGCGCCTATACTTGCAGAGCAGCTGTGCGCCACAAGAGAGTCTGAAGAAAGCAACGGCAGAGAGAGGCAGATAAGCACACACGCAAATTACTCATATCATCACACACACACACACGCAGCCGCGGAATGGGTGCACTCAACCACAAAATCAAAAAGAAAAACAAAACAAAAAGCCGAAGCGTGGGACTACCAGCGCACACACACTCTCATTGCTCCCGTAAAGCAAAACACACACACAGGGAGAGAGAGAGAGGTCGCCCACTCAATGCAATGAAAACAAAACAGAAACAGTTACGGTGCTCCGCCCATGCAGCCAGGCAGGACGGCAGCGGTGCGTGTAGTGCAAAAGAGAGCACCAACGGGCCTGCATGGGTGTGCATGCATATATACACTTCC
>NW_893631.1:0-771 GCF_000209065.1 Trypanosoma cruzi | reverse complement strand
CCGCTGCTGGAGGAATTTCGCGAGCTCTTGCCCACACGGGTGCTGCACTCGGCTGGTCGTTTTCGAGCGGCTGCTGCATCACACGTCGTGGTCCAAATTTTGTTTCCAATTATGAATGATGGGGGTCAAAGGTACTCTCTGTCACTATCTGTTTGCGTGTTCACACACTGGACACCAAACAACCCTGAACTATCCGCTGCTTGGAGGAATTTCGCGAGCTCTTGCCCACACGGGTGCTGCACTCGGCTGATCGTTTTCGAGCGGCTGCTGCATCACACGTTGTGGTCCAAATTTTTGTTTCCGATTGTGAATGCTGGGAGTCAGAGACACTCTCTGTCAACATCTGTTTGCGTGTTCACATACTGGACACCAAACAACCCTGAACTATCCGCTGCTTGGAGGAATTTCGCGAGCTCTTGCCCACACGGGTGCTGCACTCGGCTGATCGTTTTCGAGCGGCCGCTGCATCACACGTTGTGGTCCAAATTTTTGTTTCCGATTGTGAATGGTGGGAGTCAGAGGCACTCTCTGTCAATATCTGTTTGCGTGTTCACACACTGGACACCAAACAACCCTGAACTATCCGCTGCTTGGAGGAATTTCGCGAGCTCTTGCCCACACGGGTGCTGCACTCGGCTGATCGTTTTCGAGCGGCCGCTGCATCACACGTTGTGGTCCAAATTTTTGTTTCCGATTGTGAATGGTGGGAGTCAGAGGCACTCTCTGTCAATATCTGTTTGCGTGTTCACACACTGGACACCAAACAACCCT
>NW_893630.1:0-771 GCF_000209065.1 Trypanosoma cruzi | reverse complement strand
GAGTTTCGCGAGCTCTTGCCCACAAGGGTGCTGCAGTCGCCGGATCGTTTTCGAGCGGCTGCTGCACCACACGTGTGTCTAAAATTTTGTTCGAAATTATGAATGGCGGGAGTCAGAGACACTCTCCTTCAATGTATGTTTGCGTGTGCACACACTGGACACCAAACAACCCTGAATTATCCGCTTCTTGGAGGAGTTTCGCGAGCTCTTGCCCACAATGGTGCTGCACTCGGCGGATCGTTTTCGAGCGGCTGCTGCACCACGCGCTGTGGTCTAAATTTTTGTTTCGAATTATGAATGGCGGGAGTCAGAGACACTCTCCTTCAATGTATGTTTGCGTGTGCACACACTGGACACCAAACAACCCTGAATTATCCGCTTCTTGGAGGAGTTTCGCGAGCTCTTGCCCACAATGGTGCTGCACTCGGCGGATCGTTTTCGAGCGGCTGCTGCACCACACGCTGTGGTCTAAATTTTTGTTTCGAATTATGAATGGCGGGAGTCAGAGACACTCTCTTTCAATGTATGTTTGCGTGTGCACACACTGGACACCAAACAACCCTGAATTATCCGCTTCTTGGAGGAATTTCGCGAGCTCTTGCCCACAATGGTGCTGCAGTCGGCGGATCGTTTTCGAGCGGCTGCTGCACCACACGCTGTGGTCTAAATTTTTGTCTTGAATTATGAATGGCGGGAGTCAGAGGCACTCTCTTTCAATGTATGTTTGCGTGTGCACACACTGGACACCAAACAACCCTGAATTATCCGCTT
>NW_893629.1:0-771 GCF_000209065.1 Trypanosoma cruzi | reverse complement strand
TCACCACCGCAGCAGCAGCCGCACACGCAACAAGTAGAAGAAGCAAAAGAGGGGAGGTGGTGTGGGATGCATCCGTGTTTTGACTGTAGTTCTTCTCATTTACTGAATTTGTCTTTGGCTGTTGAGTTTTTATCCCATGCGTTGTTGTGTTGGATACTTCCGAGAGTGCTCCTCCACTGCTTGGGGATTCTGTATTTTGGTCCTCTGATGATCTTCTTGTCTCATTCGTTTGTGAATGGTCATTTTTCTGTTGTTCTTCCAAAGAGTCTTGGAGTTCGTCTCCCGCGGCGTCGTGGCCAAGACTGTGACCCACTGCTGAGGCAGAGTTGTTTCCTTGCTTTTCATTGTTGGATGACACCGTTGGCTGTCCTTCGGGCGAAGAGGTGCCCTGACTCCCTGTTTCCTTTTGTGCCAAAACTTCTTTCGAGGATGCAATCTGCTCATCGGATGAAACACTGACCGGGGTTGTTTTTTCATTGCCACCTTGACTTGAGGAAGTAACGACAGAGCGAGAGTCCAGAGGTTCACTTCCACCACCAACAGAATGGCCAGCGCCAAGACCAGCAGCACCATCACTGGGAACAGCAACACCAGGAGTAGGAGCATCAGCAGCACGAACAGCAGCGGCATGACCGGAAAAAGCAGCGGCAGCACCGGGATCAGCTTCAGCAATAATAGCATCACCAAGACCGGAAAAAGCAGGAACAGCACCAGGAATACCAGCACCACGAACAGGACCAGCAGGACCGGGAATAGCAGCACCATGACCGG
>NW_893628.1:0-771 GCF_000209065.1 Trypanosoma cruzi | reverse complement strand
AGGCGGTTAGTAAGCTGCCTTCCAGCCTCGACGCCGCTCCTGCTGTGCGGGATTTCAACATGCATCACCCACAGTGGGAGCCATTCTTGGAGACTTCTCCAAGCGAGGTTGCTGCAGAATTTTTAGAACTGTGCACGGTTGCGGGACTCACCTTGGTTAACACCCCTGGTGAGATCACGTATGCCCGTGGCACAAGAGAACGAACCCGTATCGATCTGACATGGTCAAAGCATTTGACTGTGTCGGATTGGACAGCTTCCGTGTCGCCGCTTAGTGATCATTATATGCTGACATTTACGCTGCATCAGGCATTTAAGGATACTATACCTTCGGCATCTAGGATATTCTACAGTTGGGGGAAGTGCAAGTGGGATTTATTCATCAAGGACTTCGACGCACAACTTCCGGCATATGACTATAAGAAGCAGTCCACCGGCATTAAAGCTTTCACGAGAGCGCTTATTACTTCGTATCGACGACATTGCCCCCGCGGCATGCACAAGGACGGTCCCAGGCTTTGGGACGACACTCTCATGGAGGCAGAGCGGATGGCTGTCGACAGCAAGGCCCGCTATCTACAGTTACCGACGCCCGACCGTGAGGCAGAAATGCAACGGACAAGGAGTCAATTATTCCTCCTGCTCCGAGAGCGCTTGCGCAACACGTATCTACGTTGCATCAGCAAGTTAAATCCAGGCGAGCCACTCGCATGGAAATACATTTCCGGACGAAAAAAGCATCACTTCCGTCTCCACATCATTTTATTATGAG
>NW_893627.1:0-771 GCF_000209065.1 Trypanosoma cruzi | reverse complement strand
TTAAACCCGATCCACCCACCGCCAATCAGTGTGTCCAGGATTGCTCCTGTCTGCCGTTAGAAATCCATGGGAGATCGTAAGTATCTTTCCAAAGGATCCTTTTGTTGCCACTTTCTTCACCACTGATGTTACCTTTTACCAGCAAAAGTCCCCATTGAAACACAGAATCTGCATTATCCCCATATGTCCAACTGTAGTTTCCAGCAAGCATGTAAATATCACTCCCATTCACGACTGTTGTTGGTCGCCTCACATATAACTTCTTCACTCTTTGAGTGCCAGGCAGAACTGCTGTTTGGGAGGGGCATTTTTCTTCTCCCGAAGAACGGTTCCCCAGTACTTGTGTCTTCAATTTACTTTTATCCAACCCTTTCGGCTTTTCATCAGTCAGAGACAAAAACTCCGAGGCAATCCCAGTAAAAACGCATCCTTCATTCTTCTTGCACTGCGCCTCGGCAACGGCAAACACATCACCATTCATCTCAACAAGACTGGGAACACGGAGCGAACTCACTGTCTCCTCATTTTTTGTATCTCTCCAATGAAACAATTCCTCCGGAGAAAATCCTGAAGCTGACGACGTGTCCTCAGCGGTCGCAGCTCCACTGCCGCAGCACATCATCACCACAAGAAAGAGGAGCAGCACCGCGGAATTAAACACATGCCGGGACATGCTGGGCATTTGCTGCTCATTCTCTCTTCCTTCCCTCCTCCTCCCGCTGGATCCGGTCACGCGGCGACGGTTGTGTGTGCGGGGTGCCATGACTGCAG
>NW_893626.1:0-771 GCF_000209065.1 Trypanosoma cruzi | reverse complement strand
CATTAAAGAAAACGCGATTCTTTTTTTTGTCCTTACTGCCGGGGTTGGCCGCCGCAAGAAATAAAAAATGGTAGGGCGGTGGCCCCGGACGCTAGATACAGCACGACGTGTCGAATTATCCAAGTTGCAGCGGCTGCCCCGGACGTTAGATACGGGACGACGTGTCAAATTATCCAAGTTGCAGCGGCTGCCCCGGACGTTAGATACAGCACGACTTGTCGAATTATCCAAGCTGCAGCGGTGGCCTCGGGCGTTAGATATATGACGACTTACAGTAGTAACCACGCTGCGGCTGCGCATCCTAAACACGTCTTTTTCGTTTTCCAGGGGACAACGCAAATGTGCTCGATTGTTCGAAGATCGACATTAATACTTTACGTGAAAAGGAGTCGCGCGACCGCATTTTTTTAGCTCAGTGGCAAACACGCTCACAATGTCATCCGGGGACGCGGGTTCGATTCCCGCAGAAGCCTAAGTTTTTTCCATTTTTTTTTTTTTGAATTCTTGTTTCATATTGCTTTTTAAACTTCTGGTTTGCAGGACGGTGTGCGAGTTCTGCAATCGCACTGATTCCATCTGTTTCGTGGTTTGTGCGGCTGCGGCTGCGGTGGTGGCCGCGTGAGAGTGAGTGTGAGAGAGCCATGCACCGCCCGCATACACACACTTCCTTCTCTCTCTGTGTGTGTGTCCCCTTGCATGGACTCTCGTCGTCGCCTCACCCCACGAAGCACACACAATAATGTGCCCATTGTATATATGCATGCACACCCA
>NW_893625.1:0-771 GCF_000209065.1 Trypanosoma cruzi | reverse complement strand
TGAGGCACAGTGGTCTTCCTGCAATGGCTGGTGACGGCCCCTAGTGGACCGGCGTATTTATGCTGCTGCTGCTGCTCGAGGAGGTGTAGAAGTGCGATTTGAGGTGAGCGGCGGAAGGGTCACACATCCCGCAGTGACGGTTGTCGTTGGCCCACCGGGTGCCTCTGAAGGTTTTGTTGGATGCAACGTCCTTATGCCCGTCTCTGGATGGCGGCATCCCTGATGCAGCCAACGAAAGGGACTGGGAGCGACGGTGAGACGCAAGCACGTGTGGATGTTCGGAGCGGCCGGCACACCGCACGCTGAGAGCATGGCACGGCGAGGACCGGACCCAGGAAAGGGACACCGCGTGGGACGTCAACCTTCACTGCAGCGACCGCCACCGAATTCGGATTTGCTCGCACCTTCTGCGGTCCCTCTTCCTCCCCTCACTTCTGTGCCGAGGACTGTGCCGCGGGATCCAGCAGCGCGATGTTTGGCCGCAGGAACATGGCCCGAACAACTGATGTGTGTGTGTGTGGGGGGGATGTGCACTGCGAAGAAAATGAAAAAAATGTTGCGAGACGAAACCACCACCACCAGACCGGAGTGAAGTTGTGTTTTGTCCACTTGCGCGAGGGCGGCCTGCCACCTGGTCGGTTAGGAGGATTATTTTTTTGCGTTGTTGCGCTCTCTTTATATTCCGCTGCGTTTTTCTTGCGGACCTGCGAAGGGAGATTTGCAAGAAATTCCTGCGAGGCGTCCGTGCCGCCATCGGAAAAGCGGATCCCC
>NW_893624.1:0-771 GCF_000209065.1 Trypanosoma cruzi | reverse complement strand
CCATGTTGTGCCTCCCTCTTTGACAGCAGGACACACCCTCTTGAACCCGATGCCTTCACACAGTGGTGAACAACCACTGCAGCAGCAAGAAGAACAAACGGAACTGGGCGTCACACAAGAAACAACAACCGCCACGAAGACGGGCATCTCCATCTCATGTGATACTCCGAGTTGTCTTACCAGCGAGGAATCAAGGAAGGTAGCACTTTTGGGTGAAGTTGCCATTGTGATTCCCCCGACGTATGCTCAAAGCTCGAGGAAGCGGCAGACGAGTTTCCGTCTTCGAAAGGCGGCTGGTGCGGGGTCTCGCGGCAATCTCCGCTTTTCGGGGAACGGAAGTTCCTTCACGAAGACGGCACCAAATTCATTTGCGCGTGACAACCCTCTCGACACAAAACGGGTACAAGGGCCTGCTTTCTCGGGGAGAGTTGCCGATGATTCCGCCACAAACACGAGTTCTAATACTACTTCTACTACCGCTTCTATTACTGCTGCTTCTACTGCTCCTGGTGGTAGCAATGTTGCCGCGACAGGATTGGACGCGGACACACCGACTGTGGCAGCAAGAACCTCACTCGCTGACACGGAAAGGAAGCAGCGTGCGACACGAATCTTCTCTGTGGGCACCCTCACCGATATGAATAGCACATCCATTGTACATCGAGAGGAGTATGAACAGTTGCAGGCGTACACAAGAACCCTTCTTGTAAAAGTTGAGGAACGGAAACGGGAAATTCGCGAGCTTCAGGAGCAATTGAATGAAGAACTGGA
>NW_893623.1:0-771 GCF_000209065.1 Trypanosoma cruzi | reverse complement strand
ACAAAACAGAAACAGTTACGGTGCTCCGCCCATGCAGTCAGGCAGGACGGCAGCGGTGCGTGTCGTGCAAAAGAGAGCACCAACGGGCCTGCATGGGTGTGCATGCAATATATACAATGGGCACATTATGTGTGTGCTTCGTGGGATGAGGTGAGGGCGAGAGTCCATGCAAGGGGACACACACAGAGAGTGGGTGAAAGACGAGTGTGTGTGCGGGCGGTGCATGGCGCTCTCTCACTCACTCTCACGCGGCCACCACCGCAGCCGCAGCCGCACACACCACGAAACTGATGGAATCAGTGCGATTGCAGAACTCGCACACCGTCCTGCAAACCAGAAGTTTAAAAAGCAATAAGAAACAAGAATTCCAAAAAAAAAAGGAAAAAAACTTAGGCTTCTTCGGGGCTCGAACCCGCACCCCGGATGAAATTGTGAGCTTGTTTTGCCACTGAGCTAAAAAAAATGTGGTCGCGCGACCCATTTTCACGTAAGGTGTTAAGTTCGATCTTCGAACAATCGAGCACATTTGCGTTGTCCCCTGGAAAACGAAAGCGACATGTTTAGGGTGCGCCGCCGCAGCGTGGATACCTCGATTCGTCGTCATATATCTCTCGTACGGGGCCGCAGCCGCAGCGTGAATACTTCGATTCGTCGTCATATATCTCTCGTACGGGGCCGTCGCCGCAGCGTGGATACATCGATTCGTTGTCATGTATCTCTCGTCCGGGGCAGCCGCCGCAACTTGGATAATTCGACACGTCGTCATGTATC
>NW_893622.1:0-771 GCF_000209065.1 Trypanosoma cruzi | reverse complement strand
CCGCGGCAACTCAACATTTATTAAACCACTCATCGCACCATCAATGGGATTCCCCTTCGGCTCGGTGACAGGCGTGGGCCTTCTTTCGGATGGTGTCGGAGCCACATTGATATTTTAAACGTAAGCAAACTCAAGCTTCGTCTCGGACGTGTTGGTCGCCGTGTTGGATGCGGGACTCGGATCGACGGTGTTCGGTCCGTCAGCCGCCGCAGACTGTCGCCAATCCTCGTGCTGACGTGACGGCTCAGCATTAACTTGCGGCGCAGTTGTCCCACCAGATTTTGTGTCATCCTTCCCTTCACGGGGCGGCGGCAACTGACAGATGCCCGTCCAGTCAGCAGCGCTGCTCCGTGCAGGCGGATGGATGGTTCCATCGGGGGAAAATTGACGCCACCACAATTCATAAGGGCCGGCGTATTTATGTGTCGTCACATTCATCGTGGAAGCAACGGTGGCCCCTTCCTCTTTCCTTGCACAGCTGGCAGCACAGTTGCTACATGTGTGCACCGCATTGGCCTCATGAAACACAGCACCCAGCTCACCATTCCTGCCATGCATGCGCACACCAAAGCCACTGAAAGTATAATTCTCATGCTGAGCCTCAGCACTGGCAGGAGAACACTTTCTCCACGCCCACACACACACGCACACGCGCAGGCGGTAGCTCAGGCTGCCGTCACTCGGAGCACACGACACATCCACCGGCACAACCGCCGCATCCGCATCACCAGATGCATGTCCAGGACTCCCAGCAGCCGTCACGCACACGGA
>NW_893621.1:0-771 GCF_000209065.1 Trypanosoma cruzi | reverse complement strand
TGTTATCGTCCCGCATAAGGTGTGTTATCATCCCGCATAAGGTGTGTTATCATCCCGCATAAGGTGTTATCATCCCCCATAAGGTGTGTTATCATCCCGCATAAGGTGTGTTATCATCCCGCATAAGGTGTGTTATCATCCCCCATAAGATGTGTTATCATCCCGCATAAGTGTGTTATCATCCCGCATAAGGTGTTATCATCCCGCATAAGGTGTTATCGTCCCGCATAAGATGTGTTATCATCCCGCATAAGATGTTATCATCACGCATAAGGTGTGTTATCGTCCCGCATAAGGTGTGTTATCATCCCGCATAAGGTGTGTCATCATCCCGCATAAGGTGTTATCATCCCGCATAAGGTGTGTTATCATCCCGCATAAGATGTTATCATCCCGCATAAGGTGTGTTATCATCCCGCATAAGGTGTGTTATCATCCCCCATAAGGTTATCGATCCCGCATAAGGTGTGTTATCATCCCGCATAAGATGTGTTATCATCCCGCATAAGGTGTGTTATCATCCCGCATAAGATGTGTTATCATCCCGCATAAGGTGTGTTATCATCCCGCATAAGGTGTGTTATCATCCCGCATAAGATGTGTTATCCTCCCGCATAAGGTGTTATCGTCCCGCATAAGGTGTGTTATCATCCCGCATAAGGTGTGTTATCATCCCGCATAAGATGTTATCATCCCGCATAAGGTGTGTTATCATCCCCCATAAGGTTATCGATCCCGCATAAGGTGTGTTATCGTCCCGCATAAGGTGTT
>NW_893620.1:0-771 GCF_000209065.1 Trypanosoma cruzi | reverse complement strand
TCACACACTGGACACCAAACAACCCTGAATTGTCGGCTGCTTGGAGGAATTCCGCGAGCTCTTGCCCACACGGGTGCTGCACTCGGCTAATCGTTTTCGAGCGGTCGCTGCATCACACGTTGTGGTCTAAATTTTTGTTTCCGATTGTGAATGGTGGGAGTCAGAGGCAGTCTCTGTCAATATCTGTTTGCGTGTTCACACACTGGACACCAAACAACCCTGAACTATCCGCTGCTTGGAGGAATTTCGCGAGCTCTTGCCCACACGGGTGCTGCACTCGGCTAATCGTTTTCGAGCGGTCGCTGCATCACACGTTGTGGTCTAAATTTTTGTTTCCGATTGTGAATGGTGGGAGTCAGAGGCAGTCTCTGTCAATATCTGTTTGCGTGTTCACACACTGGACACCAAACAACCCTGAACTATCCGTTGCTTGGAGGAATTTCGCGAGCTCTTGCCCACACGGGTGCTGCACTCGGCTAATCGTTTTCGAGCGGTCGCTGCATCACACGTTGTGGTCTAAATTTTTGTTTCCGATTGTGAATGGTGGGAGTCAGAGGCAGTCTCTGTCAATATCTGTTTGCGTGTTCACACACTGGACACCAAACAACCCTGAACTATCCGCTGCTTGGAGGAATTTCGCGAGCTCTTGCCCACACGGGTGCTGCACTCGGCTAATCGTTTTCGAGCGGTCGCTGCATCACACGTTGTGGTCTAAATTTTTGTTTCCGATATGTGAATGGTGGGAGTCAGAGGCAGTCTCTGTCAATATCT
>NW_893619.1:0-771 GCF_000209065.1 Trypanosoma cruzi | reverse complement strand
GGAGGCTTGATGTGCCTGCTGGGTGATCGCCGGCTTTTTTATTGGTGATTGCGTTATTTTTGGCTTACCGGTGTGCCGCTCAGTGCCATTTTGTTTTACTTCTTTTCTGCTTATTGGGGCGTGTTGTTATTCGTCACGCGTCAGCACACACCGAGCAACATGTCAAAAAAACAAAACGCAGGCTTCTTCGCCCCTCGCGAGGGCCTCCGCAGCCACAATCCTGTGCGTGCGTGCATTCTCAGCGTTTTAAACACGGCATGTGTGTGCATGTGCTTGTGTGTTTGGCAGCGCCTATAATTGCAGAGCAGCTGTGCGCCACAAGAGAGTCAGAAGAAAGCAACGGCAGAGAGAGGCAGATAGCACACACGCACAAATTACTCATATCATCACACACAAACACACACACGCAGCCCGCGGAATGGGTGCTCTCAACCACAAAACAATGAAAAACAAAACAAAAAGCCGAAGCGTGGGACGACCAGCGCACACACTCTCATTGCTCCCGTAAGCAAAACACACACACAGGGAGAGAGAGAGAGGTTGCCCACTCAATGCAATAAAAACAAACAGAAAACAGTTACGGTGCTCCGCCCATGCAGTCAGGCAGGACGGCAGCGGTGCGTGTCGTGCAAAAGAGAGCACCAACGGGCCTGCATGGGTGTGCATGCAATATATACAATGGGCACATTATGTGTGTGCTTCGTGGGATGAGGTGAGAGCGAGAGTCCATGCAAGGGGACACACACAGAGAGTGGTGAAAGACGAGTGTGT
>NW_893618.1:0-771 GCF_000209065.1 Trypanosoma cruzi | reverse complement strand
ACAGCTCACCATCTCTGCTACGCATGCGCACATCAAGCCACTGAAAATATATTCTCATGCTGAGCCTCAGCACTGGCTGCAGAACACTTCCTCCACGCCCACACACGCACGCGATAGCTCAGGCCTCCGTCACTCGGAGCACACGACACATCCACCGGCACAACCACCGTATCCGCAGCACCAGATACATGCCCAGCACTCCCAGCAGCAGCACAAGAGCGCAAGGACCAACACGGCGCATACCTCACGGCGCCGCACCGTCATCATCGTCATCATCGCGGCCATCGTCACCCGTGGTGGAGTCGCTGGAGTCAGTGAGCTGATCCGTGAGCCAGAAGGAAAAGAATGCAACGAGAGGGAGAGGGACGGAGTGCAACGGATGCAGCGAGAAAGAGCAGACAACATGAGGAGAGGGCAGCAGGCCCAGCCGCACAGTTCACACACCACGAGACGGCATCCACGCAAGGAGGGCACACAACGCCAGCAGCCACCCACCATGCAGGAGGAGAAGACATCCACCACCATCTCCCCCAGCTCATTCCTGCAGCCCCAGGGAAATGGCAAAAACCCGCGGCCACCACACAACGCACACGGAGCAAGCGAACCCTCATCCATCCATGACGCGGCACAAAATTTCCTGCCATCCCGCCATCAATGGGACACGGAGCCCAACTCAACGCGGCCGCACGCGGTACATCACACCCGCAGGAAAAGAGACTCGGGCTGCACACTCCCTCCTCACTTCTCCTCATGGCCACGGAAGAAGGCAAC
>NW_893617.1:0-771 GCF_000209065.1 Trypanosoma cruzi | reverse complement strand
CCCTTGTGGGCAGAGCTCGCGAAATTCCTCCAAGAAGCGGATAATTCATGGTTGTTTGGTGTCCAGTGTGTGCACACGCAAACATACATTGAAAGAGAGTGCCTCTGACTCCCGCCATTCATAATTCGAAACAAAAATTTAGACAACAACGTGTGGTGCAGCAGCCGCTCGAAAACGATCCGCCGACTGCAGCACCCTTGTGGGCAAGAGCTCGCGAAATTCCTCCAAGCAGCGGATAATTCAGGGTTGTTTGGTGTCCAGTGTGTGCACACGCAAACATACATTGAAAGAGAGTGCCTCTGACTCCCGCCATTCATAATTCGAAACAAAAACATAGACCACAACGTGTGGTGCAGCAGCCGCTCGAAAACGATCCGCCGACTGCAGCACCCTTGTGGGCAAGAGCTCGCGAAACTCCTCCAAGCAGCGGATAGTTCAGGGTTGTTTGGTGTCCAGTGTGTGCACACGCAAACATACATTGAAAGAGAGTGCCTCTGACTCCCGCCATTCATAATTCGAAACAAAAATTTACACAACAACGTGTGGTGCAGCAGCCGCTCGAAAACTATCCGCCGACTGCAGCACCCTTGTGGGCAAGAGCTCGCGAAATTCCTCCAAGCAGCAGATAATTCAGGGTTGTTTGGTGTCCAGTGTGTGCACACGCAAACATACATTGAAAGAGAGTGCCTCTGACTCCCGCCATTCATAATTCGAAACAAAAATTTACACAACAACGTGTGGTGCAACAGCCGCTCGAAAACTATCCGCCGA
>NW_893616.1:0-771 GCF_000209065.1 Trypanosoma cruzi | reverse complement strand
TGACCGTTTCCTGAAATTGTTTTCTTTTTGTCTTCTTTTTTTGTTGTTGTTTTTTGTTTTTATCCTTCTGTGGTTGGAGCGTAGACGGCGACTTTTGTGTTGTCGCCTATGGAGTTCATACATTTACGGGTAGAAAATGTTGCTGGCGATCGCCCGTCGCCGCTAAGTACTGAGGCCACGGATATTCCCCCACCTCCTCGCTTTCATATGGAAGAATGACGCTGCGTCCTGCGGTGGTGGTGGTGGTGTTGGTGGGGAGGGGAAGCGACGCATTTGGGAGGGGCCGGCGTTGACGCAGTAGGTGGATTTCTTTGTATTGTTTTTACAGCCGTTTTGTGCGGTACGTGTGAAGTGCGACGGCGTCGGTGTGGATGAGTGGAGGCGACATGCCTCGCGGAAGGACTTTTACCCGCATGGGGCGATTGCCCTCGCCGCTCCGCATCTCCCCTCTCGCACGGCACAACGGCGTCGAGGACGGGGATGACAGCGGCGAGGGCAACGATGGCGGGAGTGGGCCACGAGCACAACAGACCGTCAGGCCTAAAAGCCGGCCGCGACGCGGTCAACGCGATTTACACAATTCTTTTGGACGTCGGGAGATGTTTTTGTTTTTGTTGTTGTTGTTGTTGTTTTGGCATTTCCTGTCGATTGGGATTTACGGGCGGAAACAGAGCGGCGGCACCGTTTTGCATGGGGGATGAAAAAGAAAAAGGAAGTGCTGCTTGATTGATGGCCTTTTCCCTTTTTTTTTTGGGGGGGGGGAAGTGGAGG
>NW_893615.1:0-771 GCF_000209065.1 Trypanosoma cruzi | reverse complement strand
ATGGTTTAATTTGTTTAAATTTTAAATTTTTATTTTTCATCCCCCATCCCCTCTATTTTTTGCTTTTGGGGCAATTACTAAGGAAGTGATTTTTTCTTTTTTTTACTTTTTTCAATTGTTTCTTGCTGCACTCTTCCTGTGAGGGGTGCCGTGTGTTTCCCGCCCAACTGCTCCACTCGCACACCCACCGACACGCTCATGACGACGGCCCTGTGCGCCTCGCCTGCTGCACGCATGAGGAGGGGCCGCGACGAACGGCGCGCTGAGGGGCGGAGCACACATTTCTTTCCCTCTTGTTTTGTTTTTATGCGGCCAGGGCGGGCAGACACCCGCAGCGCCACACACACAGCCACACCCTGCCGCTTTAAAAAAGGAATTTTGCTTGCTCTCTTTGACTTTCTCACTGCGTGTGTTTTTTTTTTTTTTTTTTTGCGCTGGCGCACCCTTCGGTGTCGGCCTCGTGAGCATTTCTCTCCCCCCTGATGATTTTTTTTTCTTTTTTTGCGCTCACTCTCCCGATGGAGTGACGCGACTCCCGTCATTTCTGCGTGCTTCTCTCAGCCCCCACACACACGAGTGACTGAGCTCTGCGGGCCGCACTCACACGCCGATGAGAGGGCTGAGGGGAGCAGCAACACGCAGATGACCCCATGAAATATAAACGGTGTGCGGACACACATGGAGGGTCGGACGGCTGAAAGACATTTAAATATTTAATTTTTAATTTGCGGGCAAAATATATAAAAAGTTTGGTGGGCGCACACAGTAACC
>NW_893614.1:0-771 GCF_000209065.1 Trypanosoma cruzi | reverse complement strand
GACCACGCCCCGCGGCCGGGGGAGGGCGGCCGGCGCGCCGGGGGCGCACGCTGGGAAGACACCCCACGCCCATGGCGCGGCCGCCCAGAAGAAGACGCCGGCCGGCCCGAGCACCGGGATCCTCCCACCGGGCAGCGCCGCCGCACGCGACAAAGGCGAGGGAAATGCTGGCGACACAAACGGGAGGGGGAGACGTGTGCAAGGGGCCGTGGGTGCCGTCTTCTCCTTTGAAGAAGGAAAGCGGGGGAAAACACGGCGCGCACCGCTGACGTCACAAAATGCGAGGAAAAAAAAGACAGTGGAGAGTATTGCTGCTTCGTGCGGCGCTGATCCGGACATCTTGCATGAACGCAATTCCACGGCATTGCTGAAGGAGGGCGACGGGGTCGTTTATTCTGCCGTTCCAAAATACAAACAATCACGCCTTGGCGTGTTGTTGCAGCACCCCCTTTACTCACCGCATGTTGTTTGCTGTCGGTTTGTTTGCTGTGTCAGACTGAGGCGAGGATGGATGTAGGTGCTGGTTTGCGTCTTCCACGGCTGCCGCCTGTGTGCTCACACTCTCTGCTTGTGACAGTCGCGTCCAAACGTCCACGAGGCGGAGTCAGCAGATGCATGTGCGCAAAGACCATTGCAATTTGAGCCTTGTTTTTGTGATAATCGTGGCGGTCTCTCCTTTTTTTTTTTCTTTTTCTTTTCTTTGAATAGAGACGCGCGGGCATGGCAAGAGGAAACCCGTCAAGAACCTGTTACAGCTACCGCTTTTCTCTC
>NW_893613.1:0-770 GCF_000209065.1 Trypanosoma cruzi | reverse complement strand
CTGTGGTCTAAATTTTGTTTCGAATTATGGATGATGGTGGTCAGAGACACTCTCTTTCAATGTCTGTTTGCGTGTTCACACACTGGACGCCAAACAACCCGGAACTATCCTCTGCTTGGAGGAATTTCGCGAGCTCTTGCCCACAACGGTGCTGCACTCGGCGGATCGTTTTCGAGCGGCTGCTGCACCACACGCTGTGGTCTAAATTTTTGTTTCGAATTATGGATGGTGGTGGTCAGAGACACTCTCTTTCAATGTCTGTTTGCGTGTTCACACACTGGACGCCAAACAACCCGGAACTATCCTCTGCTTGGAGGAATTTCGCGAGCTCTTGCCCACAACGGTGCTGCACTCGGATAATCGTTTTCGAGCGGCTGCTGCACCACACGCTGTGGTCTAAATTTTTGTTTCGAATTATGGATGGTGGTGGTCAGAGACACTCTCTTTCAATGTCTGTTTGCGTGTTCACACACTGGACGCCAAACAACCCGGAACTATCCTCTGCTTGGAGGAATTTCGCGAGCTCTTGCCCACAACGGTGCTGCACTCGGATAATCGTTTTCGAGCGGCTGCTGCACCACACGCTGTGGTCTAAATTTTTGTTTCGAATTATGGATGGTGGTGGTCAGAGACACTCTCTTTCAATGTCTGTTTGCGTGTTCACACACTGGACGCCAAACAACCCGGAACTATCCTCTGCTTGGAGGAATTTCGCGAGCTCTTGCCCACAACGGTGCTGCACTCGGCGGATCGTTTTCGAGCGGCTGCTG
>NW_893612.1:0-770 GCF_000209065.1 Trypanosoma cruzi | reverse complement strand
CAAACAGATATTGACAGAGAGTGTCTCTGACTCCCACCATTCATAATTGGAAACAAAAATTTAGACCACAACGTGTGATGCAGCGACCGCTCGAAAACGATTAGCCGAGTGCAGCACCCGTGTGGGCAAGAGCTCGCGGAATTCCTCCAAGCAGCGGATAGTTCAGGGTTGTTTGGTGTCCAGTGTGTGAACACGCAAACAGATATTGACAGAGAGTGCCTCTGACTCCCACCATTCATAATCGGAAACAAAAATTTAGACCACAACGTGTGATGCAGCGACCGCTCGAAAACGATTAGCCGAGTGCAGCACCCGTGTGGGCAAGAGCTCGCGAAATTCCTCCAAGCAGCGGATAGTTCAGGGTTGTTTGGTGTCCAGTGTGTGAACACGCAAACGGATATTGACAGAGAGTGTCTCTGACTCCCACCATTCATAATCGGAAACAAAAATTTAGACCACAACGTGTGATGCAGCGACCGCTCGAAAACGATTAGCCGAGTGCAGCACCCGTGTGGGCAAGAGCTCGCGAAATTCCTCCAAGCAGCGGATAGTTCAGGGTTGTTTGGTGTCCAGTGTGTGAACACGCAAACAGATATTGACAGAGAGTGCCTCTGACTCCCACCATTCATAATCGGAAACAAAAATTTAGACCACAACGTGTGATGCAGCAGCCGCTCGAAAACGATCAGCCGACTGCAGCACCCGTGTGGGCAAGAGCTCGCGAAATTCCTCCAAGCAGTCGACAATTCAGGGTTGTTTGGTGTCCAGTG
>NW_893611.1:0-770 GCF_000209065.1 Trypanosoma cruzi | reverse complement strand
TCATGGACTCATGGACTCATGGACTCATGGACTCATGGATTCATGGACTCATGGACTCATGGAGTCATGGATTCATGGACTCATGGACTCATGGACTCATGGAGTCATGGATTCATGGATTCATGGAGTCATGGATTCATGGACTCATGTATTCATGGACTGATGGATTTATGGACTTATGGATTTATGGACTGATGGATTTATGGACTGATGGATTTATGGACTGATGTATTCATGGATTCATGGACTCATGGACTCATGGATTCATGGACTCATGGACTCATGGACTCATGGACTCATGGATTCATGGACTCATGGACTCATGGATTCATGGACTCATGGACTCATGGACTCATGGACTCATGGACTCATGGACTCATGGATTCATGGACTCATGGACTCATGGAGTCATGGATTCATGGACTCATGGACTCATGGACTCATGGAGTCATGGATTCATGGACTCATGGACTCATGGATTCATGGACTCATGGACTCATGGACTCATGGACTCATGGACTCATGGACTCATGGAGTCATGGATTCATGGAGTCATGTATTCATGGACTCATGGACTCATGGATTCATGGATTCATGGACTCATGGAGTCATGGATTCATGGACTCATGGAGTCATGGATTCATGGACTCATGGACTCATGGATTCATGGATTCATGGACTCATGGACTCATGGATTCATGGATTCATGGACTCATGGACTCATGGATTCATGGATTCATGGACTCATGGAGTCATGGATTCATGGAGTC
>NW_893610.1:0-770 GCF_000209065.1 Trypanosoma cruzi | reverse complement strand
AGGGTGCTGCAGTCGGCGGATCGTTTCGAGCGGCTGCTGCACCACACGCTGTGGTCTAAATTTTTGTTTCGAATTATGAATGGTGGTGGTCAGAGGCACTCTCTTTCAATGTCTGTTTGCGTGTTCACACACTGGACGCCAAACAACCCTGAACTATCCGCTGCTTGGAGGAATTTCGCGAGCTTCTGCCCAGAAGGGTGCTGCACTCGGCGGATCGTTTTCGAGCGGCTGCTGCACCACACGCTGTGGTCTAAATTTTTGTTTCGAATTATGAATGGTGGTGGTCAGAGGCACTCTCTTTCAATGTCTGTTTGCGTGTTCACACACTGGACGCCAAACAACCCTGAACTATCCGCTGCTTGGAGGAATTTCGCGAGATCTTGCCCACAAGGGTGCTGCACTCGGCGGATCGTTTTCGAGCGGCTGCTGCACCACACGCTGTGGTCTAAATTTCTGTTTCGAATTATGAATGGTGGTGGTCAGAGGCACTCTCTTTCAATGTCTGTTTGCGTGTTCACACACTGGACGCCAAACAACCCTGAACTATCCGCTGCTTGGAGGAATTTCGCGAGATCTTGCCCACAAGGGTGCTGCAGTCGGATAATCGTTTTCGAGTGGCTGCTGCACCACACGCTGTGGTCTAAATTTTTGTTTCGAATTATGAATGGTGGTGGTCAGAGACACTCTCTTTCAATGTCTGTTTGCGTGTTCACACACTGAACGCCAAACAACCCTGAACTATCCGCTGCTTGGAGGAATTTCGCGAGCTC
>NW_893609.1:0-770 GCF_000209065.1 Trypanosoma cruzi | reverse complement strand
GATACCAGCAAATTCAGAGGCGATTCAATGTGTTTTCTTCGTCGTACTCGACAAACCTTCACAAGCTTTTGAGACAAGTCATTGTCATTACACGAATAACAGCAGCCAATACCAAAATTACGCTCTAATTCCGAAGCGGTCGACCCATCCACGGCTTGCTGACACGCTTTAATGCGGTCATCATATGCCTGTTTATCAAAGATGGAGCGGAGAATTGGTCCCACGTTATTCATGCGACCCCTCACCTCCTTCCAGTATTCCGCTTGCTCCTGCAGGGGTCGATTGCGCTTCATCCAAATGCACATTGCCCTCACATCGTTTTCTTCGGGACAATTCGTTACGATTGCACTAGCGTCCATTTTTTTTTGTCCACAGCTCATATTCGCTTTTTTCTGGTGGTGTCACCACAATCATGCCCCATCCCTTGCAAGGCAAACCAGCAGACGGTTGACGACATGCCAATGTCGCATCGTAGATACAATACCCTTTAACCCCACGGAAAAAAAAAAATGTTTACAACATCCTCAATCCTGGGGTTATCCCTGTATGTTGATACCGTTTTGGTGGTCTTGTCAAACAGGAATGATTGACTCCCAATAACGTACGCAACCATTGGGAGCTGCTCCGCATCGTAGTGCAGCAGCTGGTAGAGGTACGAGCCGGCAGCCATCGGCTTCCCGATCCCGGGCGTCCCAATCAACAGACGCTGCTTGGGCGTAAAGTAGGTCCCAGGGTGAGGGCTGAACCACTCGGTTAGATCATTCCTGACG
>NW_893608.1:0-770 GCF_000209065.1 Trypanosoma cruzi | reverse complement strand
ACCATTCATAATTGGAAACAAAAATTTGGACCACGACGTGTGATGCAGCAGCCGCTCGAAAACGATCAGCCGAGTGCAGTACCCGTGTGGGCAAGAGCTCGCGAAATTCCTCCAAGCAGCGGATAATTCAGGGTTGTTTGGTGTCCAGTGTGTGAACACGCAAACAGATAGTGACAGAGAGCGTCTCTGACCCCCATCATTCATAATTGGAAACAAAAATTTGGACCACGACGTGTGATGCAGCAGCCGCTCGAAAACGATCAGCCGAGTGCAGCACCCGTGTGGGCAAGAGCTCGCGAAATTCCTCCAAGCAGCGGATAGTTCAGGGTTGTTTGGTGTCCAGTGTGTGAACACGCAAACAGATAGTGACAGAGAGCGTCTCTGACCCCCATCATTCATAATTGGAAACAAAAATTTAGACCACGACTTGTGATGCAGCAGCCGCTCGAAAACGATCAGCCGAGTGCAGCACCCGTGTGGGCAAGAGCTCGCGAAATTCCTCCAAGCAGCGGATAATTCAGGGTTGTTTGGTGTCCAGTGTGTGAACACGCAAACAGATATTGACAGAGAGTGTCTCTGACTCCCACCATTCACAATCGGAAACAAAAATTTGGACCACGACGTGTGATGCAGCAGCCGCTCGAAAACGATCAGCCGAGTGCAGCACCCGTGTGGGCAAGAGCTCGCGAAATTCCTCCAAGCAGCGGATAATCCAGGGTTGTTTGGTGTCCAGTGTGTGACACGCAACAGATAGTAACAGAGAGTGCCTC
>NW_893607.1:0-770 GCF_000209065.1 Trypanosoma cruzi | reverse complement strand
TCCATGTGTTTTTTTTTTCCTTTTAAAAATTTCTTCTTGCCGTTTTTCCTAAATTTTTTCCCCCTGTTTTCATCATCTCCCGTGGCGTCGGCGGTTGCACATCGCGTGGCGCGTCGCCGGGTACGACCATACTTGGCCGAGTGCACCACATCCCGTCCGATTTGTGAAGTTAAGCGGCCACAGGCCTCGTTAGTACGGCGATCAGTGATGGCGCTGGAACCCGGGGTGCCGTACCCTTCCCACTTTTTTTTTTTCTTTCCGCCACCGCGCGCCGCCAGTCGCTTTTTCACCGAGCCGAGGCGGGCGGTGGGTGGGCTTTTCGAGCGCGCGGGCGCCGCAGCAAAAAAGAAAAATTGCTGACGCAGTTCCCGCGCCACATGTGGGGAAGCGAAGCGTCCGGAGGCTTCGTGGCAAAATCCGGAAAGGGGCCCGCGGAGCCTCATTTTCCATGTGTTTTTTTTTTTCCTTTTAAAAATTTCTTCTTGCCGTTTTTCCTAAATTTTTTCCCCCTGTTTTCATCATCTCCCGTGGCGTCGGCGGTTGCACATCGCGTGGCGCGTCGCCGGGTACGACCATACTTGGCCGAGTGCACCACATCCCGTCCGATTTGTGAAGTTAAGCGGCCACAGGCCTCGTTAGTACGGCGATCAGTGATGGCGCTGGAACCCGGGGTGCCGTACCCTTCCCACTTTTTTTTTTTCTTTCCGCCACCGCGCGCCGCCAGTCGCTTTTTCACCGAGCCGAGGCGGGCGGTGGGTGGGCTTTTCGAG
>NW_893606.1:0-770 GCF_000209065.1 Trypanosoma cruzi | reverse complement strand
GTCAGAGGCACTCTCTTTCAATGTATGTTTGCGTGTGCACACACTGGACACCAAACAACCGTGAATTATCCGCTTCTTGGAGGAATTTCGCGAGCTCTTGCCCACAAGGGTGCTGCAGTCGGCGGATCGTTTTCGAGCGGCTGCTGCACCACACGTTGTTGTCTAAATTTTTGTTTAGAATTATGAATGGCGGGAGTCAGAGGCACTCTCTTTCAATGTATGTTTGCGTGTGCACACACTGGACACCAAACAACCCTGAATTATCCGCTTCTTGGAGGAATTTCGCGAGCTCTTGCCCACAAGGGTGCTGCAGTCGGCGGATCGTTTTCGAGCGGCTGCTGCACCACACGCTGTGGTCTAAATTTTTGTTTCGAATTATGAATGGCGGGAGTCAGAGGCACTCTCTTTCAATGTATGTTTGCGTGTGCACACACTGGACACCAAACAACCCTGAATTATCCGCTGCTTGGAGGAATTTCGCGAGCTCTTGCCCACAAGGGTGCTGCAGTCGGCGGATCGTTTTCGAGCGGCTGCTGCACCACACGCTGTGGTCTAAATTTTTGTTTCGAATTATGAATGGCGGGAGTCAGAGGCACTCTCTTTCAATGTATGTTTGCGTGTGCACACACTGGACACCAAACAACCCTGAATTATCCGCTTCTTGGAGGAGTTTCGCGAGCTCTTGCCCACAATGGTGCTGCAGTCGGCGGATCGTTTTCGAGCGGCTGCTGCACCACACGCTGTGGTCTAAATTTTTGTTTCGAATTAGA
>NW_893605.1:0-770 GCF_000209065.1 Trypanosoma cruzi | reverse complement strand
ATCGTTTTCGAGCGGCCGCTGCATCACACGTTGTGGTCCAAATTTTTGTTTCCGATTGTGAATGGTGGGAGTCAGAGCCACTTTCTGTCAATATCTGTTTGCGTGTAATACACTGGACACCAAACAACCCTGAACTATCCGCTGCTTGGAGGAATTTTGCGAGCTCTTGCCCACACGGGTGCTGCACTCGGCTGATCGTTTTCGAGCGGCTGCTGCATCACACGTTGTGGTCTAAATTTTTGTTTCCAATTGTGAATGGTGGGAGTCAGAGACACTCTCTGTCAATACCTGTTTGCGTGTTCACACACTGGACACCAAACAACCCTGAATTATCCGCTGCTTGGAGGAATTTCGCGAGCTCTTGCCCACACGGGTGCTGCACTCGGCTGATCGTTTTCGAGCGGTCGCTGCATCACACGTTGTGGTCCAAATTTTTGTTTCCGATTGTGAATGGTGGGAGTCAGAGGCACTCTCTGTCAATATCTGTTTGCGTGTTCACACACTGGACACCAAACAACCCTGAACTATCCGCTGCTTGGAGGAATTTCGCGAGCTCTTGCCCACACGGGTGCTGCACTCGGCTGATCGTTTTCGAGCGGCCGCTGCATCACACGTTGTGGTCCAAATTTTTGTTTCCGATTGTGAATGGTGGGGAGTCAGAGACACTCTCTGTCAATATCTGTTTGCGTGTTCACACACTGGACACCATACAACCCTGAACTATCCGCTGCTTGGAGGAATTTCGCGAGCTCTTGCACACACGGGTGCTG
>NW_893604.1:0-770 GCF_000209065.1 Trypanosoma cruzi | reverse complement strand
AAAAAAAAGGAAAAGAAGACACAACTCAAAAGAAATGCCCCTTCAGCAATAAACGACACGTAACGCGTGAGCTGCCCGGGGGGTTGGGTTCAACCTTTTGCACTCGCCTCATTGGCCTCATAAGCAGCCGCGCACGACAAACACACACACACACACAGGTAAACAATAAAACACAACCCAAGCCCTTATTGATTCCTCCAAAAAAAAAAAAAAAAAAAAAAAAAAAAGAGCCTCGCCAGCCAGAGACCAGTGATGCGCATTGCTCCTCATCCATTCCCTCTTCCTTCCTTTCGTTTCACAAAAGCCATGGCGCACGTGACCACACAATTATAGACGAACCATCAACAAAATGACTCCTCGCAATAGCCACAAAAGACAAAAACAGACACAGAGAAGAAAATATATATATAGAAGAAGAAGAAGAAGAAGAAGAAAAAAAAAAAAAAAAGATGAGCGTTAAACGAATAAAGTTTTTTCCTCCTTCTTCATTCTCTTTGGTTCAATAATCAAATGTGTGTGTATATATAATACGTGCATCTAACAAGAAGAGATACGACTACAATTCTTTACATGCGTACCAACGTATAAATATACCCTCGTGTACACAAGAAAAAAAGGCGTATGACAAAGACCCCCCACAAGAACCAAAATAAGAAGAATGATGCATCGTTCACGGCCACTCCATCCGCATCTCTTCCAGAGACTCAAAGTGATTCGGTTCGCTCCTCCTCCCAAATCAACCTTTTTTCGCTTTTTCTTTTTTTTTTTTC
>NW_893603.1:0-770 GCF_000209065.1 Trypanosoma cruzi | reverse complement strand
CTACCAGCGCACACACACTCTCATTGCTCCCGTAAAGCAAAACACACACACAGGGGAGAGAGAGAGGTCGCCCACTCAATGCAATGAAAACAAAACAGAAACAGTTACGGTGCTCCGCCCATGCAGCCAGGCAGGACGGCAGCGGTGCGTGTCGTGCAAAAGAGAGCACCAACGGGCCTGCATGGGTGTGCATGCATATATACAATGGGCACATTATTGTGTGTGCTTCGTGGGGTGAGGCGACGACGAGAGTCCATGCAAGGGGACACACACACAGAGAGAGAAGGAAGTGTGTGTATGCGGGCGGTGCATGGCTCTCTCACACTCACTCTCACGCGGCCACCACCGCAGCCGCAGCCGCACAAACCACGAAACAGATGGAATCAGTGCGATTGCAGAACTCGCACACCGTCCTGCAAACCAGAAGTTTAAAAAGCAATATGAAACAAGAATTCAAAAAAAAAAAAAAATGGAAAAAAATTAGGCTTCTGCGGGAATCGAACCCGCGTCCCCGGATGACATTGTGAGCGTGTTTGCCACTGAGCTAAAAAAATGCGGTCGCGCGACTCCTTTTCACGTAAAGTATTAATGTCGATCTTCGAACAATCGAGCACATTTGCGTTGTCCCCTGGAAAACGAAAAAGACGTGTTTAGGATGCGCAGCCGCAGCGTGGTTACTACTGTAAGTCGTCATATATCTAACGCCCGAGGCCACCGCTGCAGCTTGGATAATTCGACACGTCGTGCTGTATCTAACGTCCGGGGCAGCC
>NW_893602.1:0-770 GCF_000209065.1 Trypanosoma cruzi | reverse complement strand
CCGCTGCTTGGAGGAATTTCGCGAGATCTTGCCCACAGGGGTGCTGCAGTCGGCGGATCGTTTTCGAGCGGCTGCTGCACCACACGCTGTGGTCTAAATTTTTGTTTCGAATTATGAATGGTGGTGGTCAGAGACACTCTCTGTCAATGTCTGTTTGCGTGTTCACACACTGGACACCAAACAACCCTGAACTATCCGCTGCTTGGAGGAATTTCGCGAGATCTTGCCCACAAGGGTGCTGCAGTCGGCGGATCGTTTTCGAGCGGCTGCTGCACCACACGCTGTGGTCTAAATTTTTGTTTCGAATTATGAATGGTGGTGGTCAGAGACACTCTCTGTCAATGTCTGTTTGCGTGTTCACACACTGGACGCCAAACAACCCTGAACTATCCGCTGCTTGGAGGAATTTCGCGAGATCTTGCCCACAGGGGTGCTGCAGTCGGCGGATCGTTTTCGAGCGGCTGCTGCACCCCACGTTGTGGTCTAAATTTCTGTTTCGAATTATGAAGGGTGGTGGTCAGAGACACTCTCTTTCAATATCTGTTTGTGTGTTCACACACTGGACGCCAAACAACCCGGAACCATCCGCTGCTTGGAGGAATTTCGCGAGATCTTGCCCACAAGGGTGCTGCAGTCGGCGGATCGTTTTCGAGCGGCTGCTGCACCGCACGTTGTGGTCTAAATTTTTGTTTCGAATTATGAATGGTGGTGGTCAGAGACACTTTCTTTCAATGTCTGTTTGCGTGTTCACACACTGGACGCCAAACAAC
>NW_893601.1:0-770 GCF_000209065.1 Trypanosoma cruzi | reverse complement strand
CTGGCGAAGCGGAAGAAGGGCTCGAAGGAGGAGGTGTTTGTGGATGTGCGCGAGCACCCGACGCGTGGCGTGTTCATCGAGGGGCAGGAGCTGCGCGAGGTGTCGAGTCTGGACGAGGTCCTGGGGCTCATCGAGGCCGGCAACCGCGTGCGCCACACCGCCGCGACGAAGATGAACGACCGCAGCAGCCGCAGTCACGCGATCTTCATGCTGCTGCTGCGCGAGGAGAGGTCGATGCAGGCGGCGACTGGGCAGACAATCACGACGGCCGGCAAGAACAGCCGGATGAACCTTGTGGACCTGGCGGGATCGGAGCGTGTCGCGCAGTCCGAGGTTGTTGGGCAGCAGTTCAGCGAGGCGCGGCACATCAACCTTTCGCTGACGACGCTCGGGCGCGTAATTGACATGCTGGCCGACATGACAAAGAACAAGGATAGCCAGTGGTCGATGCCGCCGTACCGCGAGTCGAAACTGACGTTTCTCCTGAAGGACTCGCTTGGCGGCAACTCGAAGACGTTCATGATTGCGACGGTGAGCCCGAGCGCGATGAACTACGAGGAGACGCTGAGCACGCTGCGCTACGCATCTCGTGCACGTGACATTGTGAATGTGACGAAGGTGAATGAGAACCCGCGTGCGCTTCGCATCCGTGAGCTGGAGGAGCAGATGGAGCAGATGCGCAAGGACATTCAGGGCAAGGATCCTGCATACGTTGCCGAACTGGAGGAGAAGCTCAGGCTGCTGGAGGCGGAGGCTCAGAAGCGCGCTGC
>NW_893600.1:0-770 GCF_000209065.1 Trypanosoma cruzi | reverse complement strand
CGCCCGCACCCTCATCCTCTGGAATCGGTGGTGCTCCGCACTGATCTTGGCCGCGTTGCGTCCTGCCTCGCAAACAGGCAAATCTGCTTTTCCGTCATTTGTGCGGGTTTTACGTGCCACATTACCCTATAATGCTGCTGCTGCTCGCTGCACTCCTTTGGTTCCTGGTGGCTGGGAAATGGATCGGCCTTTTCCGCCGTATGAACTTGACGTGACCATCCGCGACTCTTCGCTCGGCTCAGCCCCTGGCCCCGACGACATGTTGAATGAATTTCTGCACCGTCTCGGGCCTGTTGCGCGCGGCACTCTTAGAACGATGATCCACAACTCCTTCGCAAATGGCAGCCTGCCTGAAGACTCCATGAGCGGAAGTGACGACGGGGACTCTTCTTCACCGTCTCAGGCGGATATTTCTTGGTTGCCATTGTCTTTCATGGTAAAAAAGAGTGATGGTGAGGACTCACTGGGGCCGTGATTGAAGTTGCTGCACATGACGGTAGAGGCAATTTTTGTGAAAAGAAACAACACCAAAAAGCAACAACAATGTTTTCCCTTGTTTTTTCTTTTTCTCTCTCTCTCCCTATATATTTAGTGTGTGTCTGCGGCTTAGCTTCCTTCATATGGTTGGCCTTATCATTACTGTTACGGATGTCCCTCACGTGTGATATTATTATATGTATTTGTATGCACATATTCTTTTTTATGTCTGTTAATAAATGCAGTAGAAATAAAGTATGGCATATGACGATCAGGCTATCGGTATTAGGCGA
>NW_893599.1:0-770 GCF_000209065.1 Trypanosoma cruzi | reverse complement strand
GCAGCGGATAATTCAGGGTTGTTTGGTGTCCGGAGTGTGAACACGCAAACAGACATTGAAAGAGAGTGTCTCTGACCACCACCATTCATAATTCGAAACAAAAATTTAGACCACAGCGTGTGGTGCAGCAGCCGCTCGAAAACGATCCGCCGACTGCAGCACCCCTGTGGGCAAGATCTCGCGAAGTTCCTCCAAGCAGCGGATAATTCGGGGTTGTTTGGTGTCCGGAGTGTGAACACGCAAACAGACATTGAAAGAGAGTGCCTCTGACCACCACCATTCATAATTCGAAACAAAAATTTAGACCACAACGTGTGGTGCAGCAGCCGCTCGAAAACGATCCGCCGAGTGCAGCACCCCTGTGGGCAAGATCTCGCGAAGTTCCTCCAAGCAGCGGATAGTTCAGGGTTGTTTGGTGTCCAGTGTGTGAACACGCAAACAGACATTGAAAGAGAGTGTCTCTGACCACCACCATCCATAATTCGAAACAAAAATTTAGACCACAACGTGTGGTGCAGCAGCCGCTCGAAAACGATCCGCCGACTGCAGCACCACTGTGGGCAAGATCTCGCGAAGTTCCTCCAAGCAGCGGATAATTCAGGGTTGTTTGGTGTCCGGAGTGTGAACACGCAAACAGACATTGAAAGAGAGTGTCTCTGACCACCACCATTCATAATTCGAAACAAAAATTTAGACCACAACGTGTGGTGCAGCAGCCGCTCGAAAACGATCCGCCGACTGCAGCACCACTGTGGGCAAGAGCTCGCGAA
>NW_893598.1:0-770 GCF_000209065.1 Trypanosoma cruzi | reverse complement strand
AAAAGCATTAAAAAAAAACGCGATCCTATTTTTTTGTCCTTACTGCCGGGGTTGGCCGCCGCAGGGAATAAAAAAGAGTAGGGCGGTGGCCCCGGACGAGAGATACATGACGACGTGTCGAATTATCCAAGTTGCAGCGGCTGCCCCGGACGAGAGATACATGACGACGTGTCGAATTATCCAAGTTGCGGCGGTCCGCCCCGAACGAGAGATACATGACAACGAATCGATGTATCCACGCTGCGGCGACGGCCCCGTACGAGAGATATATGACGACGAATCGAAGTATTCACGCTGCGGCTGCGGCCCCGTACGAGAGATATATGACGACGAATCGAGGTATCCACGCTGCGGCGGCGCACCCTAAACATGTCGCTTTCGTTTTCCAGGGGACAACGCAAATGTGCTCGATTGTTCGAAGATCGAACTTAACACCTTACGTGAAAATGGGTCGCGCGACCACATTTTTTTTAGCTCAGTGGCAAAACAAGCTCACAATTTCATCCGGGGTGCGGGTTCGAGCCCCGAAGAAGCCTAAGTTTTTTTCCTTTTTTTTTTGGAATTCTTGTTTCTTATTGCTTTTTAAACTTCTGGTTTGCAGGACGGTGTGCGAGTTCTGCAATCGCACTGATTCCATCAGTTTCGTGGTGTGTGCGGCTGCGGCTGCGGTGGTGGCCGCGTGAGAGTGAGTGAGAGAGCGCCATGCACCGCCCGCACACACACTCGTCTTTCACCCACTCTCTGTGTGTGTCCCCTTGCATGGACTCTCG
>NW_893597.1:0-770 GCF_000209065.1 Trypanosoma cruzi | reverse complement strand
GACTTGATTCGAACATTGAAGAGGAGTTAGAGCGTTTTGTGTTGAGCAACGTTACATTGTCGTCGTTGAAGCCGATGTCCCCAGAGAAACGTGCGGCCATCCATTCCCTCTGTCAATATTACCATATTCACTCCGAGGCTGTTGATGCTGGACCCAATCGATCATGCCTTCTTACAAAGACAACAAGAACTTCTATTCCGGTTCCATTGCTTAGTGACGCCCTTGCGGATCCGGAGAGGAATAATCCATTAACTTTTATTAATGAGATCTGTGACCGGAAAGAGGTTGTTTGCGGGCGTGTCATCCTCATGGATGGCGAGAACGTGAACGCCATTGTTGTGTCTCGTGCACTGCAGGACTTTGCTGGTGAATTTGTCTGTGGAGCGGAGGAGACCATTGCAAATGGCAAGAAACGCATCAAGGTGTATTTTACTCACCCGTCAGGGCAGCAACGGGCGTATCGTCACCTCCGTTGTGTTACGCCCCCGTTTGAATTTTTTCTTCCATCCCACTTGGGCAACTCGGCCTCAAAAGGGGCCAAGCCTCCCGGTCTTACATCATGGGCAAATTTGGTTTGCGCCAAGACAGAAAAATGATATCGAATAAATGTTCTTGTATTTGTTAAACGAAGAAAAGAGTAAATGAAAGAAGAGAAGCCCGGGAAGGGGAGTGATAAATTTGAATTGAAGTAAGAAAATAAATAAAGAATGCGCGAGGAAATGCTGCCTGAAGAAAAGTGTTTGGATTAATCTTTCCAATTTCTGCATTTT
>NW_893596.1:0-770 GCF_000209065.1 Trypanosoma cruzi | reverse complement strand
TGGAACACGCAAACAGATATTGACAGAGAGTGCTTCTGACTCCCACCATTCATAATCGGAAACAAAAATTTAGACCACAACGTGTGATGCAGCAGCCGCTCGAAAACGATCAGCCGACTGCAGCACCCGTGTGGGCAAGAGCTCGCGAAATTCCTCCAAGCAGTCGACAATTCAGGGTTGTTTGGTGTCCAGTGTGTGAACACGCAAACAGATATTGACAGAGAGTGTCTCTGACTCCCACCATTCATAATCGGAAACAAAAATTCAGACCACAACGTGTGATGCAGCGACCGCTCGAAAACGATTAGCCGAGTGCAGCACCCGTGTGGGCAAGAGCTCGCGAAATTCCTCCAAGCAGCCGACAATTCAGGGTTGTTTGGTGTCCAGTGTGTGAACACGCAAACAGATATTGACAGAGAGTGTCTCTGACTCCCACCATTCATAATTGGAAACAAAAATTTAGACCACAACGTGTGATGCAGCGACCGCTCGAAAACGATTAGCCGAGTGCAGCACCCGTGTGGGCAAGAGCTCGCGGAATTCCTCCAAGCAGCGGATAGTTCAGGGTTGTTTGGTGTCCAGTGTGTGAACACGCAAACAGATATTGACAGAGAGTGCCTCTGACTCCCACCATTCATAATCGGAAACAAAAATTTAGACCACAACGTGTGATGCAGCGACCGCTCGAAAACGATTAGCCGAGTGCAGCACCCGTGTGGGCAAGAGCTCGCGAAATTCCTCCAAGCAGCGGATAGTTCAGGGTTGTTTGG
>NW_893595.1:0-770 GCF_000209065.1 Trypanosoma cruzi | reverse complement strand
TGTTTGGTGTCCAGTGTGTGAACACGCAAACAGATATTGACAGAGAGCGTCTCTGACCCCCCACCATTCACAATCGGAAACAAAAATTTGGACCACAACGTGTGATGCAGCGGCCGCTCGAAAACGATCAGCCGAGTGCAGCACCCGTGTGGGCAAGAGCTCGCGAAATTCCTCCAAGCAGCGGATAGTTCAGGGTTGTTTGGTGTCCAGTGTGTGAACACGCAAACAGATATTGACAGAGAGTGCCTCTGACTCCCACCATTCACAATTGGAAACAAAAATTTGGACCACAACGTGTGATGCAGCGGCCGCTCGAAAACGATCAGCCGAGTGCAGCACCCTTGTGGGCAAGAGCTCGCGAAATTCCTCCAAGCAGCGGATAATTCAGGGTTGTTTGGTGTCCAGTGTGTGAACACGCAAACAGATATTGACAGAGAGTGCCTCTGACTCCCACCATTCACAATCGGAAACAAAAATTTGGACCACAACGTGTGATGCAGCAGCCGCTCGAAAACGATCAGCCGACTGCAGCACCCTTGTGGGCAAGAGCTCGCGAAATTCCTCCAAGCAGCGGATAATTCAGGGTTGTTTGGTGTCCAGTGTGTGAACACGCAAACAGATATTGACAGAGATTGTCTCTGACTCCCACCATTCACAATCGGAAACAAAAATTTGGACCACAACGTGTGATGCAGCAGCCGCTCGAAAACGATCAGCCGAGTGCAGCACCCGTGTGGGCAAGAGCTCGCGAAATTCCTCCAAGCAGCGGA
>NW_893594.1:0-770 GCF_000209065.1 Trypanosoma cruzi | reverse complement strand
GCGGCGGCTGTGGACGAGCTTGGAGAGGAGTACAGGAGCGCGACGCATGAGCGAGCAGTGGAGGCGCTAGCCGCGGAGGAGGACGCCGCTCGCGGTGAGCTGGTCGGCGAGGAGCGCGAGGGCACGTGTGGATTGCACCGCGATGCCGTGGATTCCGAGGAGAGAGCGGTGCGTCGCTGCCTGGAGCGCGGCGAGGCTGCGGCTGTGGACGAGCTTGGAGAGGAGTACAGGAGCGCGACGCATGAGCGAGCAGTGGAGGCGCTAGCCGCGGAGGAGGACGCCGCTCGCGGTGAGCTGGTCGGCGAGGAGCGCGAGGGCACGTGTGGATTGCACCGCGATGCCGTGGATTCCGAGGAGAGAGCGGTGCGTCGCTGCCTGGAGCGCGGCGAGGCTGCGGCTGTGGACGAGCTTGGAGAGGAGTACAGGAGCGCGACGCATGAGCGAGCAGTGGAGGCGCTAGCCGCGGAGGAGGACGCCGCTCGCGGTGAGCTGGTCGGCGAGGAGCGCGAGGGCACGTGTGGATTGCACCGCGATGCCGTGGTTTCCGAGGAGAGAGCGGTGCGTCGCTGCCTGGAGCGCGGCGAGGCTGCGGCTGTGGACGAGCTTGGAGAGGAGTACGGGAGCGCGACGCACGAGCGAGCAGTGGAGGCGCTAGCCGCGGAGGAGGACGCCGCTCGCGGTCAGCTGGTCGGCGAGGAGCGCGAGGGCACGTGTGGATTGCACCGCGATGCCGTGGATTCCGAGGAGGGAGCGGTGCGCCGCTGCCTGGA
>NW_893593.1:0-770 GCF_000209065.1 Trypanosoma cruzi | reverse complement strand
GGTGCGTGTGGCAGCTGCGTGTGGGTGCTGCTTTTACCCTTGGGCATGAAGCGAAGGGAGGAGAGAGGCAGCGCGCAGGGCGAGTGTCTCTTCCTGATGGTGTGGGGGCGCTGCGTTGTGACCGCATGGAGTGAGGCGCCGCGTCGTGGATGGATGAGGAATTGCTTCTGCGTGTGGCTCTTTGGGTGATTGCTCGCTCCGCGTGCGCTGTGTGTTGGCTGCGGGGCTGTGGCCGTATCCCGTTGGCCGTGGAATTAAACTGGAGGCGGTGGCGGTGCGTCTCTTTTCCTCGTCCATGGTGGGTGACTGCTGGCGGTGTGTGCGTTTGTTTTGTGGAGGTCCGTCTTGCAGTTTACGCACACAGTGAGGCACAACTGCTGTGAAAGGCCGCGTCTTTTCAGCATGGACTTATTGCCGTTGTGCGGTGTGTTTCAGCTTATCTCTCGTTATGTGCATGAGTGTCTGGCGTGTTTTACCGGAGTGTTGGGTGCGACCATTTGCCATGGCGACAATTTGTATGGTTGAGCGCGTGCGGGTTAGGGTTAGGGTTAGGGTTAGGGTTAGGGTTAGGGTTAGGGTTAGGGTTAGGGTTAGGGTTAGGGTTAGGGTTAGGGTTAGGGTTAGGGTTAGGGTTAGGGTTAGGGTTAGGGTTAGGGTTAGGGTTAGGGTTAGGGTTAGGGTTAGGGTTAGGGTTAGGGTTAGGGTTAGGGTTAGGGTTAGGGTTAGGGTTAGGGTTAGGGTTAGGGTTAGGGTTAGGGTTAGGGTTAGGC
>NW_893592.1:0-770 GCF_000209065.1 Trypanosoma cruzi | reverse complement strand
TCGAAAACGATCCGCCGACTGCAGCACCATTGTGGGCAAGAGCTCGCGAAATTCCTCCAAGAAGCGGATAATTCAGGGTTGTGTGGTGTCCAGTGTGTGCACACGCAAACATACATTGAAGGAGAGTGTCTCTGACTCCCGCCATTCATAATTCGAAACAAAAATTTAGACAACAGCGTGTGGTGCAGCAGCCGCTCGAAAACGATCCGCCGACTGCAGCACCATTGTGGGCAAGAGCTCGCGAAACTCCTCCAAGAAGCGGATAATTCAGGGTTGTTTGGTGTCCAGTGTGTGCACACGCAAACATACATTGAAAGAGAGTGTCTCTGACTCCCGCCATTCATAATTCGAAACAAAAATTTAGACAACAGCGTGTGGTGCAGCAGCCGCTCGAAAACGATCCGCCGAGTGCAGCACCCTTGTGGGCAAGAGCTCGCGAAATTCCTCCAAGAAGCGGATAATTCAGGGTTGTTTGGTGTCCAGTGTGTGCACACGCAAACATACATTGAAAGAGAGTGTCTCTGACTCCCGCCATTCATAATTCGAAACAAAAATTTAGACCACAGCGTGTGGTGCAGCAGCCGCTCGAAAACGATCCGCCGACTGCAGCACCCTTGTGGGCAAGAGCTCGCGAAATTCCTCCAAGAAGCGGATAATTCAGGGTTGTTTGGTGTCCAGTGTGTGCACACGCAAACATACATTGAAAGAGAGTGCCTCTGACTCCCGCCATTCATAATTCGAAACAAAAATTTAGACCACAGCGTGTGGTG
>NW_893591.1:0-770 GCF_000209065.1 Trypanosoma cruzi | reverse complement strand
CGCGCGACGACAGCGCCACACCGCCAAACACCAACACGCCAACAGCGTCGCCGAACACAGCCGCCACCTGCGTGCGCGCAATGGTCAGCACACTCCCCGTCAGATTCACGCTGTGCACCACGAGGCACGCGGAGACGTCGCCAAGGTCGTAGGCGCCGCGGTACGCAACGCGCTTCTCTGCAATCAGCACCGAGTCCACCACAGTGACGCGCGAGCCCGGCGGAAATCGGTTCGCCACCAGCACGCCGCCGCCGGAGCGCGACTCAAGCCCGCTGATCAACACATCGGCACGCTGGCCAGCAGGCGGGTCGGACAGCCACCCGACAACGTAAAGGCTCGCTCCGCCCACAAGCGTGCAGTTCACCAGCGTCACGTTGCGCACGCTCCCCGACATCAAGCCCACGTCCACCACGACGTCCGCCGCAAAGGTCACACCAACGTAGCACACCACCGACGTCCCGAAACCGGCGTTCACCTCCACATCCACAATCACGTCCCGCACGCACAAGTCGGCACCGTCGGTGCTCGGTGGCTCGGGAACAGCAACGGGCAGGCACGCATCGCCGTGGCCGCCCTCAGTGCACGTGCAGGCGCAGCCATCACTCGACGCCGTCGTCGTGTACGCGGGGAAGCACGACGCCGCGAGGGTGCATGGGTCGCTGCAGTTCAGTATGGTCGCATTGTACACGGACGGAATGTTGTATTCCGCCCCCTCCTCGCCGTTCACAGTGTTGCACGCGGCCACAACCGGTCCGTTTGTGAGATCGCTG
>NW_893590.1:0-770 GCF_000209065.1 Trypanosoma cruzi | reverse complement strand
CCACCACCATTCATAATTCGAAACAAAAATTTAGACCACAGCGTGTGGTGCAGCAGCCGCTCGAAAACGATTATCCGACTGCAGCACCCTTGTGGGCAAGATCTCGCGACATTCCTCCAAGCAGCGGATAGTTCAGGGTTGTTTGGCGTCCGGTGTGTGAACACGCAAACAGACATTGAAAGAGAGTGCCTCTGACCACCACCATTCATAATTCGAAACAAAAATTTAGACCACAGCGTGTGGTGCAGCAGCCGCTCGAAAACGATTATCCGACTGCAGCACCCTTGTGGGCAAGATCTCGCGACATTCCTCCAAGCAGCGGATAGTTCAGGGTTGTTTGGCGTCCAGTGTGTGAACACGCAAACAGACATTGAAAGAGAGTGCCTCTGACCACCACCATTCATAATTCGAAACAAAAACATAGACCACAGCGTGTGGTGCAGCAGCCACTCGAAAACGATTATCCGACTGCAGCACGCTTGTGGGCAAGATCTCGCGAAATTCCTCCAAGCAGCGGATAGTTCAGGGTTGTTTGGCGTCCAGTGTGTGAACACGCAAACAGACATTGAAAGAGAGTGCCTCTGACCACCACCATTCATAATTCGAAACAAAAATTTAGACCACAGCGTGTGGTGCAGCAGCCACTCGAAAACGATTATCCGACTGCAGCACCCTTGTGGGCAAGATCTCGCGACATTCCTCCAAGCAGCGGATAGTTCAGGGTTGTTTGGCGTCCCAGTGTATGAACACGCAAACAGACATGAAAGAGA
>NW_893589.1:0-770 GCF_000209065.1 Trypanosoma cruzi | reverse complement strand
GCTTCGGCTTTTTGTTTTGTTTTTCATGGTTTTGTGGTTGAGAGCACCCATTCCGCGGGCTGCGTGTGTGTGTTTGTGTGTGATGATATGAGTAATTTGTGCGTGTGTGCTATCTGCCTCTCTCTGCCGTTGCTTTCTTCTGACTCTCTTGTGGCGCACAGCTGCTCTGCAATTATAGGCGCTGCCAAACACACAAGCACATGCACACACATGCCGTGTTTAAAACGCTGAGAATGCACGCACGCACAGGATTGTGGCTGCGGAGGCCCTCGCGAGGGGCGAAGAAGCCTGCGTTTTGTTTTTTTGACATGTTGCTCGGTGTGTGCTGACGCGTGACGAATAACAACACGCCCCAATAAGCAGAAAAGAAGTAAAACAAAATGGCACTGAGCGGCACACCGGTAAGCCAAAAATACGCAATCACCAATAAAAAAGCCGGCGATCACCCAGCAGGCACATCAAGCCTCCTAAAACCAACCTGGAATAGACAAAAAAAGGGGGGGGGGGCAATCATAGAAAACAAAGATCCGCCCCCCCAAACAGGAAAAGCATTAAAAAAAAACGCGATCCTATTTTTTGTCCTTACTGCCGGGGTTGGCCGCCGCAGGGAATAAAAAAGAGTAGGGCGGTGGCCCCGGACGAGAGATACATGACGACGTGTCGAATTATCCAAGTTGCAGCGGCTGCCCCGGACGAGAGATACATGACGACGTGTCGAATTATCCAAGTTGCGGCGGTCCGCCCCGAACGAGAGATACAGACAACGAATC
>NW_893588.1:0-770 GCF_000209065.1 Trypanosoma cruzi | reverse complement strand
GTGTCTCTGACCACCACCATCCATAATTCGAAACAAAAATTTAGACCACAACGTGTGGTGCAGCAGCCACTCGAAAACGATCCGCCGAGTGCAGCACCCCTGTGGGCAAGATCTCGCGAAGTTCCTCCAAGCAGCGGATAATTCAGGGTTGTTTGGTGTCCGGAGTGTGAACACGCAAACAGACATTGAAAGAGAGTGTCTCAGACTCCCACCATCCATAATTCGAAACAAAAATTTAGACCACAGCGTGTGGTGCAGCAGCCGCTCGAAAACGATCCGCCGAGTGCAGCACCCCTGTGGGCAAGATCTCGCGAAGTTCCTCCAAGCAGCGGATAATTCAGGGTTGTTTGGTGTCCGGAGTGTGAACACGCAAACAGACATTGAAAGAGAGTGTCTCAGACTCCCACCATCCATAATTCGAAACAAAAATTTAGACCACAGCATGTGGTGCAGCAGCCGCTCGAAAACGATCCGCCGAGTGCAGCACCCCTGTGGGCAAGATCTCGCGACATTCCTCCAAGCAGCGGATAGTTCAGGGTTGTTTGGTGTCCAGTGTGTGAACACGCAAACAGACATTGAAAGAGAGTGTCTCTGACCACCACCATCCATAATTCGCAACAAAAATTTAGACCACAGCATGTGGTGCAGCAGCCGCTTCGAAAACGATCCGCCGAGTGCAGCACCCCTGTGGGCAAGATCTCGCGACATTTCCTCCAAGCAGCGGATAGTTCAGGGTTGTTTGGTGGTCCAGTGTGTGAACACGCAAACAA
>NW_893587.1:0-770 GCF_000209065.1 Trypanosoma cruzi | reverse complement strand
AGACCACAGCGTGTGGTGCAGCAGCCGCTCGAAAACGATTATCCGACTGCAGCACCGTTGTGGGCAAGATCTCGCGACATTCCTCCAAGCAGCGGATAGTTCCGGGTTGTTTGGCGTTCAGTGTGTGAACACGCAAACAGACATTGAAAGAGAGTGCCTCTGACCACCACCATTCATAATTCGAAACAAAAATTTAGACCACAGCGTGTGGTGCAGCAGCCGCTCGAAAACGATTATCCGACTGCAGCACCCCTGTGGGCAAGATCTCGCGACATTCCTCCAAGCAGCGGATAGTTCAGGGTTGTTTGGCGTCCAGTGTGTGAACACGCAAACAGACATTGAAAGAGAGTGCCTCTGACCACCACCATTCATAATTCGAAACAAAAATTTAGACCACAGCGTGTGGTGCAGCAGCCGCTCGAAAACGATCCGCCGAGTGCAGCACCCATGTGGGCAAGATCTCGCGACATTCCTCCAAGCAGCGGATAGTTCAGGGTTGTTTGGCGTCCAGTGTGTGAACACGCAAACAGACATTGAAAGATGAGTGCCTCTGACCACCACCATTCATAATTCGAAACAAAAATTTAGACCACAGCGTGTGGTGCAGCAGCCACTCGAAAACGATCCGCCGACTGCAGCACCCCTGTGGGCAAGATCTCGCGAAACTCCTCCAAACCGCGGATAGTTCCGGGTTGTTTGGCGTCCAGTGTGTGAACACGCAAACAGACATTGAAAGAGAGTGCCTCTGAACACCACCATTCATAAATTCG
>NW_893586.1:0-770 GCF_000209065.1 Trypanosoma cruzi | reverse complement strand
AAAAAAAAAAAAAAAATAGTATGGGGAATGATGAGGGAAGCTTGTTTTCCGCAAAAAACATTAAGGGACTTTTATGGGCTTTCATAATTGCGTTTTTATAAAAGATATAAACGGAGAATTGCTCTATTGTGGGAGAATTATTGTAACCGTTGCTTTCGCAGTTTTCCTACATTTTCCATTTTCCATTTTCTTTTTTAATTTTATGGGGCCGATCATTAAAAAGAAGCTTCTTCAAGGGATTAAAAACGGACAAGTTCTATTGTGGAAATAGCGCGCTCCTTGTGACCGCATGGAGTGAGGCGCCGCGTCATGGGTGGATGAGGATCCGTTTCCGCGTGTGTCTCTTTGGGTGATTGCTAGATCCGTGTGCGTTGTGTGCCGGCAGCGGGGCTGTGGCCGTATCTCGTTGTCGTGGGACTGAACTGGAGACGGTGGCGGTGTGTGCGTTTGTTGAGGCCGTCTTGCGGTTTACGCAGACGGTGAGGCACAGCTGCCGTGAAGGGCCGCATCTTCTTATTATGGACTTATTGCCGTTGTGCGGTGTGTTTGACCATGTTTTTCGTTATGTGCATGAGCGCTGGATGTTTTACCGGAGCGTAGGGTGTGACCATCTGCCATGGCGACAATTTGTATGGTTGAACGCGCGTGCGGGTTAGGGTTAGGGTTAGGGTTAGGGTTAGGGTTAGGGTTAGGGTTAGGGTTAGGGTTAGGGTTAGGGTTAGGGTTAGGGTTAGGGTTAGGGTTAGGGTTAGGGTTAGGGTTAGGGTTAG
>NW_893585.1:0-770 GCF_000209065.1 Trypanosoma cruzi | reverse complement strand
TTTGTCCGGCCACTTTCTCTGATAACACATGAGGGGACGAGTACTCGGGGGTGACGCCCACAGTAAAGAACGTTGCAGCAGAGGCAATATTGCATGGCGGCGGCGTGAAGTTCCATGGAGCGTGGCGGGAGTGGCCCGTTGGCAAGCAAGGGCAGAATCAGCTGTACCACTTTGCGAACTACAACTTCACTCTTTTGGCGACGGTGTCCATCGACAAGGTGCCGAAGGGAGATACTCCCATTCCTTTGATGGGTGTGAAGAAGATGAATGGTGGTAAGACTGTGCTCCTGGGACTGTCGTACAACAACAAAGAAAAGAAGTGGCAGCTGCAGTGCGGTGGCGGAACGAAGTCGGAAGGGCTTAGCAGCAATTGGGAGCCAGGGAAAACAAAACGCCACGTGGTAATTTTGCAACGGAACGGCAACCAGGGCACCGCGTACGTCGATGGTCAGCGTGTGGGTGTGGGTGCGTCGTGTGCATTGGGAGGTACGGAATCCCAAGAGATCTCACACTTCTACATTGGAGGGGATGGAGAGAACACAGCGGGTGACGAAGACGTGTCTGTGACGGTGACGAACGTCCTGCTGTACAACCGCCCGTTGGATGAAGCAGTGATTACTGCGCTTCACACGGAAAGCGTTACTATTCCAAAGCTGGATCATGCAAAACCAGAGCCGAGGGGTACTCCGTCTACTCCTGCCGGGCAACAGCCGTCGGAATTGGGGCATTTGGTGGGAAGCAGTAAAGTTGCGAGTGGTGGTGTGGAGGGG
>NW_893584.1:0-770 GCF_000209065.1 Trypanosoma cruzi | reverse complement strand
AGATTGCATTTGCGGCGCGATTGGAGCAGCGTCCACCTGACATCGTTCTTCTGCAGGAAATAAGTAACCGTGGTGGCGTGGCGACGAAATTATGTGGCCATAATGACTGCCTCCAGGCCTCACTGGGCGCGGTGGTGGCGTTGCCGTTCTGGTGCGCCACTCTCTACCGTGCGAGCGCCTGTCGCTCCCTGGCACTGACCTCCTGGAGACCATTGCTGTCCGTGTATTTCCGCCGGGCTGTCGCAGCATTTGCGTGGCGAATCTCTACAACCCTCCCACAGCAATTGGTCAATAATCCGCATTTATCAATATCGTTTGTCGCCTGTGCCCGAAGAGATTATCGCGGGTGACCTGAATTTGCATCGTGAACTCTGAGACAGTCATATGTACCATCAAGGACTGGAGGCGATAATTTCGCCGCTGTTCTAATCGATAAGGATTTTGGGCTGGCAAATTACCCGACACAGGCAACACGGATCACACATCGTAATGCCTCGTCCCCTGACGTGACTGCGTATTGCGCCCTACGCATCTCCCACTGGACATTCGCCCCTTACATGGACTCGGACCACTGCTGAATATCCTACTTGGTAGAGATGGACGATGGCACTCCACGACTAGCAAACACGCTGCCTTGACGGAAGAAAGCCACCTTTGCCCTGCGTAAAGCGGATTGGCCTGCTTTTACATCGTTGTGTGAAACCCTCCTTGCCACCGCGTCCACATGGTTGGATCCTCGCGGAGGCATCTTACGAGCAGCTGAGCGCCAC
>NW_893583.1:0-770 GCF_000209065.1 Trypanosoma cruzi | reverse complement strand
CCCCGTACGAGAGATATATGACGACGAATCGAGGTATCCACGCTGCGGCGGCGCACCCTAAACATGTCGCTTTCGTTTTCCAGGGGACAACGCAAATGTGCTCGATTGTTCGAAGATCGAAATTAACACCTTACGTGAAAATGGGTCGCGCGACCACATTTTTTTTAGCTCAGTGGCAAACAAGCTCACAATGTCATCCGGGGCGCGGGTTCGAGCCCCGAAGAAGCCTAAGTTTTTTTCCTTTTTTTTTTTTTTGGAATTCTTGTTTCTTATTGCTTTTTAAACTTCTGGTTTGCAGGACGGTGTGCGAGTTCTGCAATCGCACTGATTCCATCTGTTTCGTGGTGTGTGCGGCTGCGGCTGCGGTGGTGGCCGCGTGAGAGTGAGTGAGAGAGCGCCGTGCACCGCCCGCACACACACTCGTCTTTCACTCACTCTCTGTGTGTGTGTGTCCCCTTGCATGGACTCTCGCCCTCACCTCATCCCACGAAGCACACACATAATGTGCCCATTGTATATATGAATGCACACCCATGCAGGCCCGTTGGTGCTCTCTTTTGCACGACACGCACCGCTGCCGTCCTGCCTGGCTGCATGGGCGGAGCACCGTAACTGTTTCTGTTTTGTTTTTATTGCATTGAGTGGGCGACCTCTCTCTCTCTCTCTCTCTCCCTGTGTGTGTGTTTTGCTTTACGGGAGCAATGAGAGTGTGTGCGCTGGTCGTCCCACGCTTCGGCTTTTTGTTTTGTTTTTCATTGTTTTGTGGTTGA
>NW_893582.1:0-770 GCF_000209065.1 Trypanosoma cruzi | reverse complement strand
ACACCAAACAACCCTGAATTATCCGCTGCTTGGAGGAGTTTCGCGAGCTCTTGCCCACAATGGTGCTGCAGTCGGCGGATCGTTTTCGAGCGGCTGCTGCACCACACGCTGTGGTCTAAATTTTTGTTTTGAATTATGAATGGCGGGAGTCAGAGGCACTCTCTTTCAATGTATGTTTGCGTGTGCACACACTGGACACCAAACAACCCTGAATTATCCGCTTCTTGGAGGAGTTTCGCGAGCTCTTGCCCACAATGGTGCTGCAGTCGGCGGATCGTTTTCGAGCGGCTGCTGCACCACACGCTGTGGTCTAAATTTTTGTTTCGAATTATGAATGGCGGGAGTCAGAGGCACTCTCTTTCAATGTATGTTTGCGTGTGCACACACTGGACACCAAACAACCCTGAATTATCCGCTTCTTGGAGGAGTTTCGCGAGCTCTTGCCCACAATGGTGCTGCAGTCGGCGGATCGTTTTCGAGCGGCTGCTGCACCACACGCTGTGGTCTAAATTTTTGTTTCGAATTATGAATGGCGGGAGTCAGAGACACTCTCTTTCAATGTATGTTTGCGTGTGCACACACTGGACACCAAACAACCCTGAATTATCCGCTTCTTGGAGGAATTTCGCGAGCTCTTGCCCACAATGGTGCTGCAGTCGGCGGATCGTTTTCGAGCGGCTGCTGCACCACACGCTGTGGTCTAAATTTTTGTTTTGAATTATGAATGGCGGGAGTCAGAAGCACTCTCTTTCATGTATGTTTGCGTGTGC
>NW_893581.1:0-769 GCF_000209065.1 Trypanosoma cruzi | reverse complement strand
TCTTCCCCCTGTCGAGCTGCAGCTCTGTGTGTTTCCCTTTCTTCCCTTCTTTGTTCTCCACACCTTCCCATTGCTGCTGGCTTCCCTCGTTTTTTTATCCGCAGCGCGCGGTGCCGAGACAAGAAGTCCCGATTCCCCCGCGCGACGGCGAAAAGGCAGTGAAAGAACACGAAGCAAACAGAGCGTAGGGGCAAGCTGCAGAGGCGCATAGCATTACTTAGCGAGGAGTGGGGACCATTCTGGCACTGGTGTCGATGATAAAATACCTGCTTCTGATCAGCCGCCAGGGCAAACTGCGCCTGGCAAAGTGGTATGTTGCATATCCCAAAAAGGAAAAGGCCAAACTTGTGCGTGAGGCATGTCAACTTGCTTTGGGTCGGTCGGCGCGCTTTTCCAATGTGGTTGAGCACAGGGGCAGCAAGTACATTTGTCGTCGTTATGCCTCCCTTTATTTTGTTGCTTCCATCGATAAAGACGACAACGAGCTGATCGTGCTGGAAGTCATCCACCATTTTGTGGAGGTATTGGACCGCTACTTTGGCAATGTCTGCGAGCTCGATCTCATCTTCAACTTCCATCGAGCCTATTTTGTGCTGGACGAGGTGATACTGGGCGGTGAGTTGGAGGACAGCAGTAAGCGTACAATTCTAAAGTATATTCAGGTGCACGACGGCGCTTCGGAGGAGATTGAGCAGGCTGGTTCCAACGGTGCGGCCGCCGCCATTGCAGCCACCGTTGGCGCGCTCAAAATTGCGTAGACGATTCGAGT
>NW_893580.1:0-769 GCF_000209065.1 Trypanosoma cruzi | reverse complement strand
CAGCGGTGCGTGTCGTGCAAAAGAGAGCACCAACGGGCCTGCATGGGTGTGCATGCATATATATACAATGGGCACATTATGTGTGTGCTTCGTGGGATGAGGTGAGGGCGAGAGTCCATGCAAGGGGGCACACACAGAGAGTGGGTGAAAGACGAGTGTGTGTGCGGGCGGTGCATGGCTCTCTCTCCCTCACTCTCACGCGGCCACCACCGCAGCAGCAGCCGCACACGCAACAACAAGAAGAGGCAAAAAAGGGGAGGTGGTGTGGGAGACCGCGGTGCTGCCGTCACTGTCGACAGGCGTCGCCGTGTCACCTGTTGTGGCGTTTGTGGCTGGCACTGTTTCCTTCGGATTGGCTTCTTTATTTTCATTTTTTTTTCTCGTGTCCCTGTACCATCAGCTGCTGGATCATTGTTCGGGATGCCCCCTTCTGTGCTCTTGTCGGCTTTATTATTGGCGAAATTACCGTTTTCCGTGGGTGATGGTGGCCTTGTTTCCGTATGGACGGCAGATGGCTCATTGTGTTGATTGGCTGTGATGGGTGCAACGCCCTCAGTTTGTGAATTGTTGTTTGACTTCATGTCGCTTTGGGGTTGTTGTAGCTGTTGCACGGGCACGGTATCTTCAGGGCTCGACTGTCCATTCACTCGTGCTTGTGTTGAATCTCCCTCTGTTTTTCCAATTGTTTTCAGTGCCACTTCTGCTGGTGCTTTTGTTAGTGATGGTGATGTTTCTTGTGGTATTTTTTTCAAGTTTCGCTGCCATTTTC
>NW_893579.1:0-769 GCF_000209065.1 Trypanosoma cruzi | reverse complement strand
TGCGTGAGTGCATTCTCAGCGTTTTAAACACGGCATGTGTGTGCATGTGCTTGTGTGTTTGGCAGCGCCTATAATTGCAGAGCAGCTGTGCGCCACAAGAGAGTCAGAAGAAAGCAACGGCAGAGAGAGGCAGACAGCACACACGCACAAATTACTCATATCATCACACACAAACACACACACGCAGCCCGCGGAATGGGTGCTCTCAACCACAAAACAATGAAAAACAAAACAAAAAGCCGAAGCGTGGGACGACCAGCACACACAATCTCATTGCTCCCGTAAAGCAAAACACACACACAGGGAGAGAGAGAGAGGTTGCCCACTCAATGCAATAAAAACAAAACAGAAACAGTTACGGTGCTCCGCCCATGCAGTCAGGCAGGACGGCAGCGGTGCGTGTCGTGCAAAAGAGAGCACCAACGGGCCTGCATGGGTGTGCATGCAATATATACAATGGGCACATTATGTGTGTGCTTCGTGGGATGAGGTGAGGGCGAGAGTCCATGCAAGGGGACACACACAGAGAGTGGGTGAAAGACGAGTGTGTGTGCGGGCGGTGCATGGCGCTCTCTCACTCACTCTCAGGCGGCCACCACCGCAGCAGCAGCCGCACACACCACGAAACTGATGGAATCAGTGCGATTGCAGAACTCGCACACCGTCCTGCAAACCAGAAGTTTAAAAAGCAATAAGAAACAAGAATTCCAAAAAAAAAAGGAAAAAAACTTAGGCTTCTTCGGGGCTCGAACCCGCACCCCGGATGAAA
>NW_893578.1:0-769 GCF_000209065.1 Trypanosoma cruzi | reverse complement strand
TTGCCTGTCGCCGGCGGGCGGGCGGCTGCGCATCGCGTGGCGCGTCGCCGGGTACGACCATACTTGGCCGAGTGCACCACATCCACGCACTCCGAGGAAGGGCGCTAGATGCTTATTTTCCTTCTCGCGAAGACCGCAAGACCCTGGCACTAGGTTGAGGTGGCCGGCATCATCAGGTAGAAAAATCATTATAATTGTTTTTGCTTTCGCGATGCCGCCTGTCGCTTCTTCACCGGGCCGGGGCGGGCGGTGGGTGGGCTCTCCGAGCGCGCGGGCGCCGCAGCAAAAAAGAAAAATTACTGACGCAGTTTCCGCGCCACATTTGGGGAAGCGAGGCGTCCGGAGGCTTCATGGCAAAATCCGGAAAAGGGCCTGCGGAGCTTCATTTTTAAATTTGTTCTTGCCTTTTTTCCTACCGTTTTTTTTTCTATTTTCATCATCTCCCGCGGCTCTTCCGTGGCTTGCCTGTCGCCGGCGGGCGGGCGGCTGCGCATCGCGTGGCGCGTCGCCGGGTACGACCATACTTGGCCGAGTGCACCACATCCCGTCCGATTTGTGAAGTTAAGCGGCCACAGGCCTCGTTAGTACGGCGATCAGTGATGGCGCTGGAACCCGGGGTGCCGTACCCTTCCCACTATTTTTTTTTTTTTCCGCCACCGCGCGCCGCCAGTCGCTTCTTCACCGCGCCGGGGCGGGCGGTGGGTGGGCTCTCCGAGCGCGCGGGCGCCGCAGCAAAAAAGAAAAATTACTGACGCAGTTTCCGCGCCAC
>NW_893577.1:0-769 GCF_000209065.1 Trypanosoma cruzi | reverse complement strand
CGATTCGTCGTGTTGTATCCAACGTCCGGGGCAGCCGCTGCAACTTGGATAATTCGACACGTCGTGTTGTATCCAACGTCCGGGGCCACCGCCCTACATTTTTATTTCTTGCAGCGGCCAACCCCGGCAGTAAGGACAAAAAAAAGAATCGCGTTTTCTTTAATGTTTTTCCTGTTTGGGGGCGGGGATCTTTGTTTTCTATGATTGTCTCTTTTTTTTTTGTCTGTTCCAGGTTGGTTTTTAGGAGGCTTGATGTGCCTGCTGGGTGATCGCCGGCTTTTTTATTGGTGATTGCGTATTTTTGGCTTACCGGTGTGCCGCTCAGCGCCATTTTGTTTTACTTCTTTTCCGCTTATTGGGGCGTGTTGTTATTCGTCACGCGTCAGCACACACCGAGCAACATGTCAAAAAAAAACAAAATGCAGGCTTTTCCCCCCTCGCGAGGGCCTCCGCAGCCACAATCCTGTGCGTGCGTGCATTCTCAGCGTTTTAAACACGGCATGTGTGTGTGCATGTGCTTGTGTGTTTGGCAGCGCCTATACTTGCGGAGCAGCTGTGCGCCACAAGAGAGTCTGAAGAAAGCAACGGCAGAGAGAGGCAGATAGCACACACGCAAATTACTCATATCATCGCACACACACACACACACACACAGCCGCGGAATGGGTGCACTCAACCACAAAATCAAAAAGGAAAACAAAACAAAAAGCCGAAGCGTGGAAAGACCAGCGCACACACACTCTCATTACTCCCGTAAAGCAAAACACAC
>NW_893576.1:0-769 GCF_000209065.1 Trypanosoma cruzi | reverse complement strand
CGCGAAATACCTCCAAGCAGCGGATAGTTCAGGGTTTTTTGGTGTCCAGTGTGTGAACACGCAAACAGACATTGAAAGAGAGTGTCTCTGACTACCACCATTCATAATTCGAAACAAAAACATAGACCACAGCGTGTGGTGCAGCGGCCGCTCGAAAACGATCCGCCGACTGCAGCACCCTTGTGGGCAAGGTCTCGCGAAATACCTCCAAGCAGCGGATAGTTAAGGGTTGTTTGGTGTCCAGTGTGTGAACACGCAAACAGACATTGAAAGAGAGTGTCTCTGACCACCACCATTCATAATTCGAAACAAAAATTTAGACCACAGCGTGTGGTGCAGCAGCCGCTCGAAAACGATTATCCGACTGCAGCACCCCTGTGGGCAAGATCTCGCGACATTCCTCCAAGCAGCGGATAGTTAAGGGTTGTTTGGCGTCCAGTGTGTGAACACGCAAACAGACATTGAAAGAGAGTGTCTCTGACCACCACCATTCATAATTCGAAACAAAAATTTAGACCACAGCGTGTGGTGCAGCAGCCGCTCGAAAACGATCCGCCGACTGCAGCACCCTTGTGGGCAAGATCTCGCGAAATTCCTCCAAGCAGCGGATAGTTGAGGGTTGTTTGGCGTCCAGTGTGTGAACACGCAAACAGACATTGAAAGAGAGTGTCTCTGACCACCACCATTCATAATTCGAAACAAAAACATAGACCACAGCGTGTGGTGCAGCGGCCGCTCGAAAACGATCCGCCGACTGCAGCACCTCTGT
>NW_893575.1:0-769 GCF_000209065.1 Trypanosoma cruzi | reverse complement strand
GCATCACACGTTGTGGTCCAAATTTTTGTTTCCGATTGTGAATGGTGGGAGTCAGAGGCACTCTCTGTCAATATCTGTTTGCGTGTTCACACACTGGACACCAAACAACCCTGAACTATCCGCTGCTTGGAGGAATTTCGCGAGCTCTTGCCCACAAGGGTGCTGCACTCGGCTGATCGTTTTCGAGCGGCTGCTGCATCACACGTTGTGGTCCAAATTTTTGTTTCCGATTGTGAATGGTGGGAGTCAGAGGCACTCTCTGTCAATATCTGTTTGCGTGTTCACACACTGGACACCAAACAACCCTGAATTATCCGCTGCTTGGAGGAATTTCGCGAGCTCTTGCCCACACGGGTGCTGCACTCGGCTGATCGATTTCGAGCGGCCGCTGCATCACACGTTGTGGTCCAAATTTTTGTTTCCGATTGTGAATGGTGGGAGTCAGAGGCACTCTCTGTCAATATCTGTTTGCGTGTTCACACACTGGACACAAAACAACCCTGAATTATCCGCTGCTTGGAGGAATTTCGCGAGCTCTTGCCCACACGGGTGCTGCACTCGGCTGATCGATTTCGAGCGGCCGCTGCATCACACGTTGTGGTCCAAATTTTTGTTTCCGATTGTGAATGGTGGGAGTCAGAGGCACTCTCTGTCAATATCTGTTTGCGTGTTCACACACTGGACACCAAACAACCCTGAACTATCCGCTGCTTGGAGGAATTTCGCGAGCTCTTGCCCACAAGGGTGCTGCACTCGGCTGATCGATTTC
>NW_893573.1:0-769 GCF_000209065.1 Trypanosoma cruzi | reverse complement strand
CCCCGGCTTCATTGCAGCGGTAAAACACCGCACCTCCACAGTTAAGATGACGCGCCACTCCGTCTCGCAGGACTGCGTATTCGTCTGTCCCCAGCTCTACTGCCGGTTGCGGCGTCACAGCGTCAAGACCGAAGGACTGCAGTGCCGCCATGCTGCTCGCGGGATCGGCACAGAGACCTTCATGCGGGGTAGCACCACGGCAGGTAACGACGTACAACTTCAGTGTCTCACGGGGTCCGTGGTCGGCGAGGCGTCCACATTCCCGCAGAATACCATCAAAGCATGCGGTGCGCCCCGTAGTGCCCAAATAGTCATGCAGAGCATCGGCCCTTCCCTCCGGCAGCGCACGCAACGTGTCTCGCCACACGTTTGGGAACCGCAGCGCGTCACGTGCCCGAGTGGCATAGCCCCTAGCGGCAGAAGCGTCCGCTACATCTCCTGAACAGTCCCCGCAGCAAATGCCGCACCCATCAACGTTTTCGTAAGGTCGTGTCGCACCCCTTCTCCCTCGGAAAATCCCGCGGCCACCCTTCTCTCCCGTGGCGCGTGCCATCGTGGTGCGGCCCCCGCCCCATTGCAGCCTAATAGTCCCCTATCTACTGTTGGTCTAAAATACTTGTTGTACAACTGCAAGGGGAACACCAGGCGTTCACGTGCAGTCCAGCAGAAGCCACAGCAAACAAATATACGCGGTGGGCACCACAACAACCAACACGCCCCCACCCACAGGCATCATCTTCACGGACACCACAGTCAGCCACACCACTCC
>NW_893572.1:0-769 GCF_000209065.1 Trypanosoma cruzi | reverse complement strand
CCGTAAAATACATCGACGTCATGACCACAAATAATGAGGGGAAAAAAAAAAAAAAGAAGGATTAAAATACATTTGTGCTATGCTCCGATTTTTGTAGCACGTACAGGGCCTTACCGACCGTTTCCACAACAGCGTCGTGGAATGAGAGCACGTCGAGTATATTTAGCAAACGGTCGTTGTCGAGCTTCCGCAACTCGTCACGATATCTTGTTGGGAAGTTAGAGTGCATGGAATCGCTCTTCTCCCGCAGAAACGTGTCTTGTGCTCCTATAGAAACAATAAGCTTAGTTAATTTGTCATGGTGCTCTTGGATCTCCTCCTGCACAGTGCGCACCATATCCTGCATAGAGCGCAAAGCCGTGTCATACTTGGGGGTGCGAAGCGATGCGCTGGCCACGTCAATACGATGGCCGAGATCTCGCTTCATCCGGTCCACATCCAGTTGACTGGTTTGCAGGGCCGACTGCACCTCAGCCTTCAAGGATTCACTCTCTACCTCAAATCGCATAAGTTTTCGGTTCACTTTATCCCGGAGTCCTTGCATCTCCGCTGTTTTCTCCTCCAATTCCGTTTTCTTCTCCTCCAACAAACCCCGGAGGGTTCCGTTCTCCACTCGCACATCGTCTACCTGCTTCTGCATCTCAGCCTGCACCTGTAACCGTAGCATCTCAATTGCCGCATTGGGATCTTGACCGGATCCCAGCTGAACGCCATGGGCACGAAGGGCCCTGAAGGCATCATTGAGGTACTGCTGTCGATCATTCACGAC
>NW_893571.1:0-769 GCF_000209065.1 Trypanosoma cruzi | reverse complement strand
GGGATTTTTACATGAATAGGAGAACATTGGCCTGAGTTCAGGCAAAAATGAGTAGGTGTGTTTTTGTGTTTAAGCGTCTTTGAATGTCAAATTCTTTCCTTTTTTTTTTTTTTTTTTTTGATCGGAGCTTGTAAAGAGGATGTTCGCGGGAGAGCTGGCGAACTTAATAAATATTCTGATACAAAGAATACACTCCTTCATGTCGCTTTTTCTACCGTATGATTTTTGGGAGGAACACGACTGTATTGGGGATCAGAGAACCGATGGCGGCCAGATCATGTTTTATTTTTTAATTTTAGATTTACAGCCACAGCGAGGTTGGTTTAAGGGAATGGCATTGGTTCATTTTACACGGCCTCCGAGTGGAGCGATATTGGCGCCCGTCCTCCACACCTGGTACGCCAACATGGCGATATGCAGGTGCAGCCCGCCTTTGTTGGTGAGAACGGGCCGTCGGATGCGACGTTAACTGTGGTCACCCCGATGACAGGCTTACGCTGGGTTTTCGGGATCTACCACCAGACCCTGGGAGGATTCGAGCCTTACAGGACATGTTGCGAATCTCCGGGCGCCCCAAGTAGCAAATTTTGAGACTCAGGTGCTTCTACCCATCGTGTGGGTGTGGCCCGAGAATTGGGGGTCCAGCTAGGGGTCATCATTGCTGAAAGGGAGCGACCGATCGCTGACTACACGAACGCCGTCGCTGACGTGCAGAATCGAAACGCTCAGCTTAATTCGCAGGCGGAAGAGGCGCATAACAGCCTATCGG
>NW_893570.1:0-769 GCF_000209065.1 Trypanosoma cruzi | reverse complement strand
ACGAAGGTAAATTTGAGAGGGTTTTTCCTTCTGGTGGCTCAGGTGTTCTGATGGAGGGTGGCACGCTTGTGTTTCCCGTGTTTGCGTTTGATGATAATGACGATTACTCCATGATCATTTATTCGACGGACAGCGGCGCAAACTGGATGCTTTCGAATGGAACGTCTCCTGCGAAATGCTCTAATCCCCGCATCACCGAATGGGAGGGATCACTTCTCATGATTGTTGATTGCGAGGACGGCCAGAGGGTGTACGAGTCGCGTGACATGGGGACAACGTGGACGGGGACCATCGGGACACTCCCAGGCGTGTGGACCAAGTCAAAATCGGCAGTCATTTTGGATCTGAGCTTGCACGTGGATGCCCTCATCACCGCGACCATTGAGGAAAAGAAGGTCATGCTGTACACTCAGAAAGGGTACGTTTCGGGGGAGAAAAGGGAAAGAGCGCTCTATCTTTGGGTCACGGACAACAACCGTTCTTTTTATGTTGGACCTGTTGCCATGGAGGATGATGTGAAGTTGGGAGCTTGCCAGCGCCCTGCTGTACTCGGATGGGAGTTTGCATCTTTTACAACGGAGGGGCGATTATGAAGGCAGTGTCATGTCGCTTTCCCGCCTGACGGAGGAACTGGGTACAATCAAGTCCGTCCTCAGTACTTGGGCAAAAAAGGACGCCTTCTTCTCCAACTTGACCATACCCACGGCGGGTCTGGTGGCAGTTTTGTCCGATACGGCCAGCAATGGCACGTGGATCGACGAGTACCTTT
>NW_893569.1:0-769 GCF_000209065.1 Trypanosoma cruzi | reverse complement strand
GGGTCTGCCTTTATTATATTTTCAGATGCACTGAGGGCGTACGAGTTTGTGAATCTGTTCGAGTCGCGTCGTGGTGGTGTATCGGGGGCGCAAGCGACCATCGCCGGACCGCCGGATGGTATCATTCATTTCAACCTCACGACCGATCGGTACACAGGTTGGTTACGAACCGTCGTATTCTTTTTTGTGTATATCTTACTTCTCTTTTTTTGGGCTGTTCCTGTTGGATTTGTCAGCTCCATTGACAACCTTGTGTATATTCCCTATATTGGTAAATTCGTGCTTTGGATTTATATGAATGTGCCAGAAACTCTTCGTGGTGCAGTTACTTCGTTTTTACCAGTTGTCATGCTGGAGCTTTTTAATTTAATACTTCCGTTTATGATTCGGTGCTTTGTCATTGCAATGGGGGTTGTAAACCGGGATTCGCTCCGTGGTGGTGAGTTGTTCCTGCAGTATCTCTTCATGGTACTCACCGGTGTCATATTTCAGGCGGCGCTGCAGGGCGGTCTGTCCCAACTGGCAGATGTACTTAAGGATCCTTCAGGTGAGGCGATTATTGGTTTCTTCCTTGCTATCGTTAGCCCAAACGGCGGTTACTGGTACGCCAAAGTTATCACTGCAGCCTGCATCTCCACGTGGTTGAATCTCGTTGATCCTCTACCGCTTATCCGGGCCTTTTTGCGAAGAAAAGAAGTAAGCGTCCAACGTGTCTACGACAAACTCTTCAAGCCATGTTCGTTTGACTGGCCGCAATTTTACAGTTTTG
>NW_893568.1:0-769 GCF_000209065.1 Trypanosoma cruzi | reverse complement strand
CCAACGATATCGGATTCCGCGAAGGAAATAGCCCCCAAGGGCCTCACTACCTTTATGGAGAGGTGCCTGGAGTGGAAACATACGGCGGCTTTGCGCCTGCAGAAGAAGGCTGCGCAGGACAGCATCAACCGTGGAGAGGATGAGTGGATGATACAATGGAAAATGGGAGAACGCAGCCGACAATTGCTTGAGGAGTTCAAAAAGAAAGGCAGGATATGGCCCAAATTGTGGGAGCCCAAGAGTCCCAATCGTGCCATCGCCGCCCCGTCTTCCTTCTCCTTCATTGCTGCAGCTGCCGGGGATCACTTGACTCCAGGTGCAGCCCAAGCCGTGTTGACGAATACAACTGAACAGCACGAGTCGGATATATTAGAGAAGCCCTTTTTTCACCCGGTGACGTGTGCATCGGTTGATGAGAAAATTGCTTTGCTGCAACACATGGGTGAGGACGAGACAACGGACACAGCAGGGATGAGTGAAAAGAGTGATCAAAGCAGGCGCAGTCTGCTCAATTCATACCTACAGCGTGTTGAGAGCGACAAGATGCGTCGAGAGGAAAAACTTGAGAAGTTGCGTATTCACTACGCCAAACTGGCGAATGAGCAGAAATACGAGAAGAAGACAGGCCAGCCCCTCTTTGAACCAAATGCACTGCCAACGGTGGTGAAGGACGGTGTCCGCGTCAGCTTCAATGAACTCAACGGAGAAGAACAGCGGTTACTCATCAAGAAACTGCGGCAGCAGCACCAGGAGTACGTGCTCGCACGGT
>NW_893567.1:0-769 GCF_000209065.1 Trypanosoma cruzi | reverse complement strand
GTAAGAGATGAGAGAAAAGAATTTTAGTAAGCAACCCTTCCTAATATTTGAGGTGGAAGAATATATGTCACAATTACCAAATCATGTGGTCCCACGGGTGAATAGTAATGGTGAGAAGTTTCGCGAAAAGCAGCTCATGTTGCAGGTTAATCATATGTGTTTCTATTTAACTCTTTGATTTCTCCTTATTCACGTACACGTGCTTACAAATATTTGAAATATATGTCTTAAGTAATTGCCATCCAATGCGGATAATGCAAATTATTCGTCATTTTAGTTACCACGACAGGACCTGTCATTGGCTTATTGTAAGCACCTTTCAAATAATGTTGAAAGAAAACTTTATGAAGAATTTATCAATGCACGAAATGAAATCGCCTTGGATATTGGTTTCGTCTGTCCAGTCATTCCAAATCAAATGGTCCTTTTCTTGTTAATGATGTAATTGCTCATTAATACACAGAAACCCGAGCACGTATGCAAAATATATTTTACACGGCAAATAAGGCCTAGTTGCGCATTTTTTCCTTATTTCTCTTGATAACTTGCTTTATCTGCAAGATTTTCATATTTCGATGTGCAATATTCGAAATTAGAATCAAAAGCAATGATTCCTTATCCCAAAGGAATATAAAGAGATGAAAAGAAGTAGTAATTGGCATTTTGTTTTACTGAACAATTAAGACTTGAAACTTAAAGAAGTATTATGTAATCTACATCTCAATAAGGAATGATGAAAAGAGAGATGCCCTAGTAAACTTTCAAAACT
>NW_893566.1:0-769 GCF_000209065.1 Trypanosoma cruzi | reverse complement strand
CGGTAGAGGAACGAGATTGGTATGCCCTGCTTCCTTATACATAATTGGTATTTGCCAGGACTCATTGAAGGGAGCTGGCCGACGCGTGCCCTGACGTTGGTGTGCTTTTGGTAGAGAGTTGGAAAGCACAAACCATGGATAAATTGTCTCCTTTGGGTCTTTGTGAAGCTGAAGAGGCGAGTGCGCGTTGCCAGACGAAAAATGATACGGTCTTAAACGCCACCTGTTCCGTTGTAAGCATGTCTTTTGTACTAAACGACTACGAAAACCCCATGGGCTACGAGCTTGGCTACGAGCTGCCCATCTTTGATTTCCCCTCCATAAGGTCAGCGAAGAGTGTTGGGGCAATCTTGGGTGGTGTGATGGCCATTCTTGTGGTGATTGCCATTGGAGCAGCGGTGGGAATACACTTCTACCGGAAAAAGAAGAGGGTACGGGACTCACGCTTCTTTGATGACGACGTCAATGCCTCACTGCTCGGTAGTGAGGGGCAGGACCTGCCAATGCAAATTATGAACAACGAAAGTCATAAGTTAATGTCAGGAGAGGGGAGTTTAGCCAAAATGGATGCGGTGTCATCACGCGTGCAAGAAAACCCGCCGCCGGAGCTGGACAACGGCTTTTCTCCGTCGCAGGGAGAAACAAATGGAGTAACGCACACAGCAGCAGCACCAGCAGCCATAGCCGGACCGAAAAAGATGCCCCCCAAAATGCCAATGAAAATGCCGGGCAAAATGCCACCGGGGAAGGGGCTGGCCCCAAAATGCCA
>NW_893565.1:0-769 GCF_000209065.1 Trypanosoma cruzi | reverse complement strand
CACCCCTTCATTTACACAAAACCGTATGGACATGCAAATATATATATATTTGTATGTCTGTGCATATCGTCTAATTTATCTTAAATATCTACCGGGTGAACGTCATTCTTCCTTTTTTTTTTTTTATTTCTTTGTTTTTTTGTTTTTTATTCTTTGGGGAGGGGGAAGGGGGTTGTCGTTTTTTTTTTGTTTTGTTTTTTTTTTTTCATGATCGACTCGAATCCGTCCCACATTTGTCTTATCATCATATTGTTATTATTATGCCTTTGCGTGGCGTTATTTTGTAACACCGATTGAGCGAAGGATTGAAGGTGAGTTGAAGAGATCTGTTGTGCAATGCTTCCTCCTCCTCCTCCTCCTTCTTCCTTCTTCCTTTTTTTACCCCTTTTTGATTAAAAGAGAAGTAATTGAGGGGAGGGGGGAAAGAAGAAGAAAAAAAAAAAAAATGTAGAGAAAAATTAGACGTGATAAAATTGCGAGGATGACTCTTTGTTTGCATCGGCGAAATTCCTTTATAACTTACACCTCCAGGCACGTGATAAAGGATGCAGGAGAAAGAAAGTGTGGGTGTGTGAATTTGGATAGCAGGGTGTTTGTTTTCTGCTGTTGTCATCTCGTCTGCGCTCCCTGCCGAAGGATTGTTTGTTGGTAGTATGGCCTGGCACACGTCCCATGGTCTGTTGAAGTTGCGTACACGTCTGTTACATCTCTCATCTGCGTTTGTCGTTGCTTTGCCACCCTCCGTGAGGCCACATTACACGGCCAGCAA
>NW_893564.1:0-769 GCF_000209065.1 Trypanosoma cruzi | reverse complement strand
TCTGTTTGCGTGTTCACACACTGGACACCAAACAACCCTGAATTATCCGCTGCTTGAGGAATTTCGCGAGCTCTTGCCCACACGGGTGCTGCACTCGGCTGATCGTTTTCGAGCGGCCGCTGCATCACACGTTGTGGTCCGAATTTTTGTTTCCGATTGTGAATGGTGGGAGTCAGAGGCACTCTCTGTCAATATCTGTTTGCGTGTTCACACACTGGACACCAAACAACCCTGAATTATCCGCTGCTTGGAGGAATTTCGCGAGCTCTTGCCCACACGGGTGCTGCACTCGGCTGATCGTTTTCGAGCGGCCGCTGCATCACACGTTGTGGTCCAAATTTTTGTTTCCGATTGTGAATGGTGGGAGTCAGAGACACTCTCTGTCAATATCTGTTTGCGTGTTCATACACTGGACACCAAACAACCCTGAATTATCCGCTGCTTGGAGGAATTTCGCGAGCTCTTGCCCACACGGGTGCTGCACTCGGCTGATCGTTTTCGAGCGGTCGCTGCATCACACGTTGTGGTCCAAATTTTTGTTTCCGATTGTGAATGGTGGGAGTCAGAGACACTCTCTGTCAATATCTGTTTGCGTGTTCACACACTGGACACCAAACAACCCTGAATTATCCGCTGCTTGGAGGAATTTCGCGAGCTCTTGCCCACAAGGGTGCTGCACTCGGCTGATCGTTTTCGAGCGGCCGCTGCATCACACGTTGTGGTCCGAATTTTGTTTCCGATGTGAATGGTGGGAGTCAGAGGCCTTCCA
>NW_893563.1:0-769 GCF_000209065.1 Trypanosoma cruzi | reverse complement strand
GGACTCTCGCCCTCACCTCATCCCACGAAGCACACACATAATGTGCCCATTGTATATATTGCATGCACACCCATGCAGGCCCGTTGGTGCTCTCTTTTGCACGACACGCACCGCTGCCGTCCTGCCTGGCTGCATGGGCGGAGCACCGTAACTGTTTCTGTTTTGTTTTTATTGCATTGAGTGGGCGACCTCTCTCTCTCCCCCTGTGTGTGTGTTTTGCTTTATGGGAGCAATGAGAGTGTGTGCGCTGGTCGTCCCACGCTTCGGCTTTTTGTTTTGTTTTTCATTGTTTTGTGGTTGAGAGCACCCATTCCGCGGGCTGCGTGTGTGTGTTTGTGTGTGATGATATGAGTAATTTGTGCGTGTGTGCTATCTGCCTCTCTCTGCCGTTGCTTTCTTCTGACTCTCTTGTGGCGCACAGCTGCTCTGCAATTATAGGCGCTGCCAAACACACAAGCACATGCACACACATGCCGTGTTTAAAACGCTGAGAATGCACGCACGCACAGGATTGTGGCTGCGGAGGCCCTCGCGAGGGGCGAAGAAGCCTGCGTTTTGTTTTTTTGACATGTTGCTCGGTGTGTGCTGACGCGTGACGAATAACAACACGCCCCAATAAGCAGAAAAGAAGTAAAACAAAATGGCACTGAGCGGCACACCGGTAAGCCAAAAATACGCAATCACCAATAAAAAAGCCGGCGATCACCCAGCAGGCACATCAAGCCTCCTAAAACCAACCTGGAATAGACAAAAAGGGGGGGGGGGGGGG
>NW_893562.1:0-769 GCF_000209065.1 Trypanosoma cruzi | reverse complement strand
CAGTCATTGTATGGCGCACCAACAGTGTCGTTCATTTTGTTTTCATTGGCGCTTTTCTATGGTCTTTCTTTTCGGCCAGTGTTGGCTTGACTGTCTTGTATGTTCTGGATAATGTGTGTGAAGTTTTCATCGCCCGAAGTTCTTACTTTGCTTAACTTAACTGCGCTGTGCCGTTTGTTGTAATTATTTCTCGTTTCTTTTGCCACTCCGTGATCCGCCACCACCAGCAGCTGCTGCGTGTATATCGCTGCGTGGAAGTGGCGGGTGTGCGGTGCTGGCCGACGGGGAGATGGCGCGGGGCCACGGCTGCTGCGCGCCACGCCCAGTCATTGTATGGCGCACCAACAGTGTCGTTCATTTTTGTTTTCATTGGCGCTTTTCTATTGTCTTTCTTTTCTGCCAGTGTAGGCTTGACTGTCTTGTATGTTCTGGATAATGTGTGTGAAGTTTTCATCGCCCGAAGTTCTTACTTTGCTTAACTTAACTGCGCTGTGCCGTTTGTTGTAATTATTTCTCGTTTCTTTTGCCACTCCGTGATCCGCCACCACCAGCAGCTGCTGCGTGTATATCGCTGCGTGGAAGTGGCGGGTGTGCGGTGCTGGCCGACGGGGAGATGGCGCGGGGCCACGGCTGCTGCGCGCCACGCCCAGTCATTGTATGGCGCACCAACAGTGTCGTTCATTTTTGTTTTCATTGGCGCTTTTCTATTGTCTTTCTTTTCTGCCAGTGTAGGCTTGACTGTCTTGTATGTTCTGGATAATGTGTGTGA
>NW_893561.1:0-769 GCF_000209065.1 Trypanosoma cruzi | reverse complement strand
GAAGGTCGTGGTTGGTGCCTGTGTCGTAGTGGTGGACGTAGTTGTCGTGGTCGTCGTAGTTGTTGTCGGGAGGTTATCCTCTTCATTAGGTCTTAACACTTCCGGATTCTGCTCTGTTTTTTTTACCACCGACTTACTGGAATTCTCCGTTGAACCTCTCGATTTAGTGTCAACACTTTCTGACTCTGTCTGTTCAGTCGCGCCTTCTCCATCTTCTGTATTGGACGAAACACCTGGTTTTCCTTTCTTAAAGGCCGCAACTGACTGATCCGCCTCATCGGAAGTATCCGCCTTCGGGAGTGTAGGGGCTTTTGAACCTGAAGACATGGTCTCCCGAGTTTGCCCCTGTGGTAGTGGGAGTGGATGACCGGTGGTTGAAACTTGAGCCTCACCACTTGCTGTCCCGCAGATGCACAGGCGGCAGCACAGGGCAAGCACCAACAGGGCGCACAGCAGACGGCACGTCATCATCGTGAGTGTGGTCGTTCAGTGGTGTGGAGCTGATCTGCACAGTGAGGGACATGGAGAGCAACAGGGGAGACGAGAGGTGCGGCAGACACACACAGAGGGCACACCACATGAGGAGAGGGCAGCAGCCAGGCATGCACCGTACGCCGCACACCACGCACAACACACACTCCAATCCACGGCAGCAGGCACACACACACAGCCCTGCCGCAACACCAACACACAGATGGAGGAGGGAGAAGCAAACAGGAGCGGCACACAAGGCTCCACCGCATGCACATACGGCGAGAGCGGTCCGTCG
>NW_893560.1:0-769 GCF_000209065.1 Trypanosoma cruzi | reverse complement strand
GGTGTGCATGCATATTATACAATGGGCACATTATTGTGTGTGCTTCGTGGGGTGAGGCGACGACGAGAGTCCATGCAAGGGGACACACACACAGAGAGAGAAGGAAGTGTGTGTATGCGGGCGGTGCATGGCTCTCTCACACTCACTCTCACGCGGCCACCACCGCAGCCGCAGCCGCACAAACCACGAAACAGATGGAATCAGTGCGATTGCAGAACTCGCACACCGTCCTGCAAACCAGAAGTTTAAAAAGCAATATGAAACAAGAATTCAAAAAAAAAAAAAATGGAAAAAACTTAGGCTTCTGCGGGAATCGAACCCGCGTCCCCGGATGACATTGTGAGCGTGTTTGCCACTGAGCTAAAAAAATGCGGTCGCGCGACTCCTTTTCACGTAAAGTATTAATGTCGATCTTCGAACAATCGAGCACATTTGCGTTGTCCCCTGGAAAACGAAAAAGACGTGTTTAGGATGCGCAGCCGCAGCGTGGTTACTACTGTAAGTCGTCATATATCTAACGCCCGAGGCCACCGCTGCAGCTTGGATAATTCGACACGTCGTGCTGTATCTAACGTCCGGGGCAGCCGCTGCAACTTGGATAATTCGACACGTCGTGCCGTATCTAACGTCCGGGGCAGCCGCTGCAACTTGGATAATTCGACACGTCGTCCCGTATCTAGCGTCCGGGGCCACCGCCCTACCATTTTTTATTTCTTGAGGCGGCCAACCCCGGCAGTAAGGACAAAAAAAAGAATCGCGTTTTCTTTAA
>NW_893559.1:0-769 GCF_000209065.1 Trypanosoma cruzi | reverse complement strand
TCGCAAGTATCCACGAACGATGGCTGTGCAGCGCTAGAGCCTCTTCGCTGACTCTGCGCTTTTCCCTTATCAGCTCCTCTTCGTCAGTTATTGAGTGGTCTATCGGAAGTTCCACACCGATGGTGGCCCGGTGAGCGGAGGCCGCAAACCAGGGAGGAATGGAGCTGCGAAAGAACCGCTCTTCGCGTGGTGAGCTCTCAGTGATGCCGTAGTCCTTTGTGTATGCGTCTACGAAGGCATATAGCTCGTCCCGAGATAATGGCGAGATGCGGAAACCGGCGCGAGGCGGTGGCTCAGGCGGGGGTCTCCGCATCCAGTCCATCTGACATGCGCGTGTGTTCTCAAATATTGAGAGCCGCGCGCGCAGGCAAAGGACGTGGAGCGGCGGCATATTAGCCTCCAGTAGTGCGGATTCCGGGTCAACAGTGCTCGGAACTCCGCTGACAATGCGTGCCAGAGTTGCGTACGTCTTCTGCATCTCATTCTTCGCTGAATCCGTCGCTACTGCCCATATGAGCTCGCTGCCATAGCGTAATTTGGAAGCACCGTATCCAATGACGAACGTGCGTAGGTCATGTGGAGATGGTCCCGCCTCTTTGTGCGCTATGCAGCGTAGCTGCGATATCCGTTGCGAAGTGGCAGCGCATTGCTTGGAGGCCGCCACATTTAGCGTCAGTCGTGGATCGAGATCCATGCCGAGAAGCTTCGTAGTTCGCGATGCCCCATGGTCATGACTGGGATTTGACATCCAGCCACTACCAGGGGCCAC
>NW_893558.1:0-769 GCF_000209065.1 Trypanosoma cruzi | reverse complement strand
AAGTCTTTTGCGTGTCTGCTGTGCGGCATCCGCGCCGCGCCAACGGCATGTGCGTGGGATGGCGGGTTGCAGTGGTCGCAGCAGTCATCCGTATTCGTGAGAAACACCGGTGCGGGAGCGGGCCGGTGCAGTCTCCTCCCTGCGAGTGACAGTGGATCCCGTGCGCGTGGGCTCCCAGTCGCCTGCTGCAGTGGAGCGGTGAGCTCCTGGCCTGAGCTGTCGGACACCAATAATACGTCCAGCCAATGCGACGATGCCGGTGCTCCATGCGTCTGTGAGCTGTGCGAGGTCGGACGCCTCCTTGGCTTATGCATCACAAGCTTATTTCCTGGGCACGCCGCAGTGGCCAAGGACAAACCGCATCCGTGTGCGCGCTCTTCGGTGCTGCTGGCAAGAAAAAAGGGTACGCCAACAATGTGAGTCACCAGGTGATCCAGAACCGTCGACGTGTGCTTGCGTGCTTCCACGGTTCGACGAGAAGGTGCAGACACGCACGCTGCCGTGGAAAGAGACTCGGTGAATATCGTACTCTCCATGCTAACACCACACCCCTCTGTGTCTGCTGTGGTGCATGGCTTTGCAAAGCCGGAGGGAAATATTTAAAAAAGAAGAATTCCTCGTGTAGGCATCCCCGTACCAGCGTGGCCAATCCGCGACAATATCCTTTGCCTGTGGAATGCGGTGTGCCAAATAAATCAAAGGCCGCGCCGTGAAGGGATGTGCAAATTGCCGGAAGTGGCCGTCACACCTCCTGCACACACAAAACACG
>NW_893557.1:0-769 GCF_000209065.1 Trypanosoma cruzi | reverse complement strand
TGTTTCCGATTGTGAATGGTGGGAGTCAGAGGCACTCTCTGTCAATATCTGTTTGCGTGTTCACACACTGGACACCAAACAACCATGAACTATCCGCTGCTTGGAGGAATTTCGCGAGCTCTTGCCCACACGGGTGCTGCACTCGGCTGATCGTTTTCGAGCGGCTGCTGCATCGCACGTTGTGGTCCAAATTTTTGTTTCCGATTGTGAATGGTGGGAGTCAGAGGCACTCTCTGTCAATATCTGTTTGCGTGTTCACACACTGGACACCAAACAACCCTGAATTATCCGCTGCTTGGAGGAATTTCGCGAGCTCTTGCCCACACGGGTGCTGCACTCGGCTGATCGTTTTCGAGCGGCTGCTGCATCGCACGTTGTGGTCCAAATTTTTGTTTCCGATTGTGAATGGTGGGAGTCAGAGGCACTCTCTGTCAATATCTGTTTGCGTGTTCACACACTGGACACCAAACAACCCTGAACTATCCGCTGCTTGGAGGAATTTCGCGAGCTCTTGCCCACACGGGTGCTGCACTCGGCTGATCGTTTTCGAGCGGCTGCTGCATCACACGTTGTGGTCCAAATTTTTGTTTCCAATTATGAATGGTGGGAGTCAGAGGCACTGTCTGTCAATATCGGTTTGCGTGTTCACACACTGGACACCAAACAACCCTGAATTATCCGCTGCTTGGAGGAATTTCGCGAGCTCTTGCCCACACGGGTGCTGCACTCGGCTGATCGTTTTCGAGCGGCTGCTGCATCACACGTTGTG
>NW_893556.1:0-769 GCF_000209065.1 Trypanosoma cruzi | reverse complement strand
GAAGCTAGGACAAGAAACGTGGACTGAATAAGCCATCATCGGACGTTCTTTGATCAATTACCTATCCCACTTTTAGCAACATGTCTGTTGCAGAACCATGTTGCAGGTCGGTATTATTAAGAAGTTGATCTAACCTTTGATGATCGGTTAGATCTCCACGTTTCAAAATCGACCGTTTTAGGGTTTCCTGAGATTCTGGAACATCACTAGTAAACATACTAGGTGTGACGTACCTGTTTAATTCACGAGGTAGGGCCTTCAATACCGCGAGGAATTGTGTGAATGGATCAATCGTGCTCTGCTCATAGAAGTTGGCTTCTGCGTAGCAGAACTAGGCTTCGATGTTGTCTGGCCAGAAGAGCATAAGTGGAAACGAAGGTGGGGACGTAGACCAAGGGATGTGGGATGCGGTAACCTTTAAGTATAAATTTCGAAATACGTCCCAAGCCGTTTCGATTGAGGACTCTGGGTCTATTGTCCAATCTACTGACGATGCTGAGTGCATGATGTCTTGTATGTTTGCTTTCCAGACGTTAGGTGTGAATTGAGCTGACGTGTGCTCGTGATTGACAGGTTCACAACGTCCTCCTCGTGATCGCTTCTTTCATATGTTGCACTAGGGCACGTGTGATAACCGCATCAAGTAGTTCCTACTCGAAGGTATTATCTGACGATTCAGTTCTCGGATTTCATCAGTCTACCATGGGTGCATTAAAGTCCCCTAGGATTAGACATCTGCCACTTCGTGACCAAGTGTTGAGACTGCTTA
>NW_893555.1:0-769 GCF_000209065.1 Trypanosoma cruzi | reverse complement strand
TTTTTGGAATTCTTGTTTCATATTGCTTTTTAAACTTCTGGCTTGCAGGACGGTGTGCGAGTTCTGCAATCGCACTGATTCCATCTGTTTCGTGGTTTGTGCGGCTGCGGCTGCGGTGGTGGCCGCGTGAGAGTGAGTGTGAGAGAGCCATGCACCGCCCGCATACACACACTTCCTTCTCTCTCTGTGTGTGTGTCCCCTTGCATGGACTCTCGTCGTCGCCTCACCCCACGAAGCACACACAATAATGTGCCCATTGTATAATATGCATGCACACCCATGCAGGCCCGTTGGTGCTCTCTTTTGCACGACACGCACCGCTGCCGTCCTGCCTGGCTGCATGGGCGGAGCACCGTAACTGTTTCTGTTTTGTTTTCATTGCATTGAGTGGGCGACCTCTCTCTCTCTCCCTGTGTGTGTGTGTTTTGCTTTACGGGAGCAATGAGAGTGTGTGTGCGCTGGTAGTCCCACGCTTCGGCTTTTTGTTTTGTTTTTCTTTTTGATTTTGTGGTTGAGTGCACCCATTCCGCGGCTGCGTGTGTGTGTGTGTGATGATATGAGTAATTTGCGTGTGTGCTTATCTGCCTCTCTCTGCCGTTGCTTTCTTCAGACTCTCTTGTGGCGCACAGCTGCTCTGCAAGTATAGGCGCTGACAAACACACACACACATGCACACACATGCCGTGCTTAAAACGCTGAGAATGCACGCACGCACAGGATTGTGGCTGCCGAGGCCCTCGCGAGGGGGAAAAAACCTGCATTTTTCTTT
>NW_893554.1:0-768 GCF_000209065.1 Trypanosoma cruzi | reverse complement strand
ACGTTGCGGCGGCGCACCCTAAACATGTCGCTTTCGTTTTCCAGGGGACAACGCAAATGTGCTCGATTGTTTGAAGATCGAACTTAACACCTTACGTCAAAATGGGTCGCGCGACCACATTTTTTTTAGCTCAGTGGCAAAACAAGCTCACAATTTCATCCGGGGTGCGGGTTCGAGCCCCGAAGAAGCCTAAGTTTTTTTCCTTTTTTTTTTGGAATTCTTGTTTCTTATTGCTTTTTAAACTTCTGGTTTGCAGGACGGTGTGCGAGTTCTGCAATCGCACTGATTCCATCAGTTTCGTGGTGTGTGCGGCTGCGGCTGCGGTGGTGGCCGCGTGAGAGTGAGTGAGAGAGCGCCATGCACCGCCCGCACACACACTCGTCTTTCACCCACTCTCTGTGTGTGTCCCCTTGCATGGACTCTCGCCCTCACCTCATCCCACGAAGCACACACATAATGTGCCCATTGTATATATTGCATGCACACCCATGCAGGCCCGTTGGTGCTCTCTTTTGCACGACACGCACCGCTGCCGTCCTGCCTGACTGCATGGGCGGAGCACCGTAACTGTTTCTGTTTTGTTTTTATTGCATTGAGTGGGCAACCTCTCTCTCTCTCCCTGTGTGTGTGTTTTGCTTTACGGGAGCAATGAGAGTGTGTGCGCTGGTCGTCCCACGCTTCGGCTTTTTGTTTTGTTTTTCCATTGTTTTGTGGTTGAGAGCACCCATTCCGCGGGCTGCGTGTGTGTGTTTGTGTGTGATGATATGA
>NW_893553.1:0-768 GCF_000209065.1 Trypanosoma cruzi | reverse complement strand
ATTCCTCCAAGCAGCGGATAGTTCAGGGTTGTTTGGCGTCCAGTGTGTGAACACGCAAACAGACATTGAAAGAGAGTGCCTCTGACCACCACCATTCATAATTCGAAACAAAAATTTAGACCACAGCGTGTGGTGCAGCAGCCACTCGAAAACGATTATCCGACTGCAGCACCCTTGTGGGCAAGATCTCGCGACATTCCTCCAAGCAGCGGATAGTTCAGGGTTGTTTGGCGTCCAGTGTGTGAACACGCAAACAGACATTGAAAGAGAGTGCCTCTGACCACCACCATTCATAATTCGAAACAAAAATTTAGACCACAGCGTGTGGTGCAGCAGCCGCTCGAAAACGATTATCCGACTGCAGCACCCTTGTGGGCAAGATCTCGCGACATTCCTCCAAGCAGCGGATAGTTCAGGGTTGTTTGGCGTCCAGTGTGTGAACACGCAAACAGACATTGAAAGAGAGTGCCTCTGACCACCACCATTCATAATTCGAAACAAAAATTTAGACCACAGCGTGTGGTGCAGCAGCCACTCGAAAACGATTATCCGACTGCAGCACCCTTGTGGGCAAGATCTCGCGACATTCCTCCAAGCAGCGGATAGTTCAGGGTTGTTTGGCGTCCAGTGTGTGAACACGCAAACAGACATTGAAAGAGAGTGCCTCTGACCACCACCATTCATAATTCGAAACAAAAATTTAGACCACAGCGTGTGGTGCAGCAGCCACTAGAAAACGATTATCCGACTGCAGCACCCTTGTGGGCA
>NW_893552.1:0-768 GCF_000209065.1 Trypanosoma cruzi | reverse complement strand
GTTACATGGCGCAAATATCGGGAAGACGCGAAGGAAGTGGGTTCCCTATTTTTTGTGGAGAGCCTTGGTGTGAAGGGCCACGAGGTTTATCGGGCAACGGTAACAGTCCCTGTTCCGTTCGTGGCGGGTACAACGGCATCTACAGGGTCGGCAAGTGTTCATGATGGTGATGATGTCGCCGTGTCATCCTTTGTGGCCATTGGAATTGGTACATCAGAGATGGAGGCTGAAACCACCGCCTCCATGCATGCCCTCAGTGTGCTCAAATCACTTGATCGCCCGCTGTTGGGAAGTTCAACCGTCGGCCGAGAGAAGTTCCAGCAGCGTAATCTTACCCGTGATACAGTCATTCCGCCGCCCTACCGCTATGTTGTGGCTCATCTCGGCCGCATCGTGGTTCCAGGGCTCTCGCCAGCAAGAAACATTGGTGGTTTACCGCTGGCTGCGCGGCAGCGTGGTTTTTCGTCAGAGTACCATGAGGCGCGGATTCAAGGCGCACGAGCGGGATTGCCAAAGAGTGACTGGTCGTTGGATGCCGATGCGGAAGGATATATCATTCAAAACCCAAGCGTTAACGTGCAAGAGACTCGAAATTACGTCCACACACTTCCCTCGGTCCGCCAGGCGGATCGCTTTGCGCTAGTCCGATTGAGGGACTACTTGGAGCGCCATGGGAAGCGGTTGGAGGCCGCTGTGACGAGCTCTATGCTTGAGACGGATGAAGGACTGAAACGATGGGTGAAAAAAGTTGTGCTTCCGGTCCCGGAG
>NW_893551.1:0-768 GCF_000209065.1 Trypanosoma cruzi | reverse complement strand
AATTCCTCCAAGCAGAGGATAGTTCCGGGTTGTTTGGCGTCCAGTGTGTGAACACGCAAACAGGCATTGAAAGAGAGTGTCTCTGACCACCACCATCCATAATTCGAAACAAAAATTTAGACCACAGCGTGTGGTGCAGCAGCCGCTCGAAAACGATTATCCGAGTGCAGCACCGTTGTGGGCAAGAGCTCGCGAAATTCCTCCAAGCAGAGGATAGTTCCGGGTTGTTTGGCGTCCAGTGTGTGAACACGCAAACAGACATTGAAAGAGAGTGTCTCTGACCACCACCATCCATAATTCGAAACAAAAATTTAGACCACAGCGTGTGGTGCAGCAGCCGCTCGAAAACGATCATCCGAGTGCAGCACCGTTGTGGGCAAGAGCTCGCGAAATTCCTCCAAGCAGCGGATAGTTCCGGGTTGTTTGGCGTCCAGTGTGTGAACACGCAAACAGACATTGAAAGAGAGTGTCTCTGACCACCACCATCCATAATTCGAAACAAAAATTTAGACCACAGCGTGTGGTGCAGCAGCCGCTCGAAAACGATCCGCCGAGTGCAGCACCGTTGTGGGCAAGAGCTCGCGAAATTCCTCCAAGCAGAGGATAGTTCCGGGTTGTTTGGCGTCCAGTGTGTGAACACGCAAACAGACATTGAAAGAGAGTGTCTCTGACCACCACCATCCATAATTCGAAACAAAAATTTAGACCACAGCGTGTGGTGCAGCAGCCGCTCGAAACGATTATCCGAGTGCAGCACCGTTGTGGGCA
>NW_893550.1:0-768 GCF_000209065.1 Trypanosoma cruzi | reverse complement strand
TCTCACGCGGCCACCACCGCAGCGGCAGCCGCACAAACCAGGAAACAGATGGAATCAGTGCGATTGCAGAACTCGCACACCGTCCTGCAAACCAGAAGTTTAAAAAGCAATATGAAACAAGAATTCAAAAAAAAAAAAAATGGAAAAAACTTAGGCTTCTGCGGGAATCGAACCCGCGTCCCCGGATGACATTGTGAGCGTGTTTGCCACTGAGCTAAAAAAATGCGGTCGCGCGACTCCTTTTCACGTAAAGTATTAATGTCGATCTTCGAACAATCGAGCACATTTGCGTTGTCCCCTGGAAAACGAAAAAGACGTGTTTAGGATGCGCAGCCGCAGCGTGGTTACTACTGTAAGTCGTCATATATCTAACGCCCGAGGCCACCGCTGCAGCTTGGATAATTCGACACGTCGTGCTGTATCTAACGTCCGGGGCAGCCGCTGCAACTTGGATAATTCGACACGTCGTCCCGTATCTAACGTCCGGGGCAGCCGCTGCAACTTGGATAATTCGACACGTCGTGCTGTATCTAGCGTCCGGGGCCACCGCCCTACCATTTTTTATTTCTTGCGGCGGCCAACCCCGGCAGTAAGGACAAAAAAAAGAATCGCGTTTTCTTTAATGTTTTTCCTGTTTGGGGGCGGGGATCTTTGTTTTCTATGATTGCCTCTTTTTTTTTGTCTGTTCCAGGTTGGTTTTGAGGACGCTTGATGTGCCTGCTGGGTGATCGCCGGCTTTTTTATTGGTGATTGCGTATTTTTGGCTTA
>NW_893549.1:0-768 GCF_000209065.1 Trypanosoma cruzi | reverse complement strand
AACAAAAATTCAGACCACAACGTGTGATGCAGCGGCCTCTCGAAAACGATCAGCCGAGTGCAGCACCCTTGTGGGCAACAGCTCGCGAAATTCCTCCAAGCAGCGGATAGTTCAGGGTTGTTTGGTGTCCAGTGTGTGAACACGCAAACAGATATTGACAGAGAGTGTCTCTGACTCCCACCATTCACAATCGGAAACAAAAATTCAGACCACAACGTGTGATGCAGCGGCCGCTCGAAAACGATCAGCCGAGTGCAGCACCCGTGTGGGCAAGAGCTCGCGAAATTCCTCCAAGCAGCGGATAGTTCAGGGTTGTTTGGTGTCCAGTGTGTGAACACGCAAACAGATATTGACAGAGAGTGTCTCTGACTCCCACCATTCACAATCGGAAACAAAAATTTGGACCACAACGTGTGATGCAGCAGCCGCTCGAAAACGATCAGCCGAGTGCAGCACCCGTGTGGGCAAGAGCTCGCGAAATTCCTCCAAGCAGCGGATAGTTCAGGGTTGTTTGGTGTCCAGTGTGTGAACACGCAAACAGATATTGACAGAGAGTGTCTCTGACTCCCACCATTCACAATCGGAAACAAAAATTTAGACCACAACGTGTGATGCAGCGGCCGCTCGAAAACGATCAGCCGAGTGCAGCACCCGTGTGGGCAAGAGCTCGCGAAATTCCTCCAAGCAGCGGATAGTTCAGGGTTGTTTGGTGTCCCAGTGTGTGAACACGCAAACCAGATATTGACAGAGAGTGTCTTCTGACTCCCA
>NW_893548.1:0-768 GCF_000209065.1 Trypanosoma cruzi | reverse complement strand
ATGTGCTTGTGTGTTTGGCAGCGCCTATACTTGCAGAGCAGCTGTGCGCCACAAGAGAGTCTGAAGAAAGCAACGGCAGAGAGAGGCAGATAGCACACACGCAAATTACTCATATCATCACACACACACACACACACACGCAGCCGCGGAATGGGTGCACTCAACCACAAAAAAAAAAAGGAAAACAAAACAAAAAGCCGAAGCGTGGGACGACCAGCGCACACACACTCTCATTACCCCCGTAAAGCAAAACACACACACAGAGGGAGAGAGAGAGAGGTCGCCCACTCAATGCAATAAAAACAAAACAGAAACAGTTACGGTGCTCCGCCCATGCAGCCAGGCAGGACGGCAGCGGTGCGTGTCGTGCAAAAGAGAGCACCAACGGGCATGCATGGGTGTGCATGCATATATACAATGGGCACATTATTGTGTGTGCCTCGTGGGGTGAGGTGAGGGCGAGAGTCCATGCAAGGGGACACACACACACAGAGAGAGAAGGAAGAGTGTGTGTGCGGGCGGTGCATGGCTCTCTCACACTCACTCTCACGCGGCCACCACCGCAGCCGCAGCCGCACAAACCACGAAACAGATGGAATCAGTGCGATTGCAGAACTCGCACACCGTCCTGCAAACCAGAAGTTTAAAAAGCAATATGAAACAAGAATTCAAAAAAAAAAAAAAATGGAAAAAACTTAGGCTTCTGCGGGAATCGAACCCGCGTCCCCGGATGACATTGTGAGCGTGTTTGCCACTGAGCTATAGAAA
>NW_893547.1:0-768 GCF_000209065.1 Trypanosoma cruzi | reverse complement strand
AGCGCCTATACTTGCAGAGCAGCTGTGCGCCACAAGAGAGTCTGAAGAAAGCAACGGCAGAGAGAGGCAGATAAGCACACACGCAAATTATTCATATCATCACACACACACACACGCAGCCGCGGAATGGGTGCACTCAACCACAAAATCAAAAAGAAAAACAAAACAAAAAGCCGAAGCGTGGGACTACCAGCGCACACACACTCTCATTGCTCCCGTAAAGCAAAACACACACACAGGGAGAGAGAGAGAGGTCGCCCACTCAATGCAATGAAAACAAAACAGAAACAGTTACGGTGCTCCGCCCATGCAGCCAGGCAGGACGGCAGCGGTGCGTGTCGTGCAAAAGAGAGCACCAACGGGCCTGCATGGGTGTGCATGCATATATACAATGGGCACATTATTGTGTGTGCTTCGTGGGGTGAGGCGACGACGAGAGTCCATGCAAGGGGACACACACACAGAGAGAGAAGGAAGTGTGTGTATGCGGGCGGTGCATGGCTCTCTCACACTCACTCTCACGCGGCCACCACCGCAGCCGCAGCCGCACAAACCACGAAACAGATGGAATCAGTGCGATTGCAGAACTCGCACACCGTCCTGCAAACCAGAAGTTTAAAAAGCAATATGAAACAAGAATTCAAAAAAAAAAAAAATGGAAAAAACTTAGGCTTCTGCGGGAATCGAACCCGCGTCCCCGGATGACATTGTGAGCGTGTTTGCCACTGAGCTAAAAAAATGCGGTCGCGCGACTCCTTTTCACGTAAA
>NW_893546.1:0-768 GCF_000209065.1 Trypanosoma cruzi | reverse complement strand
CTCAACCACAAAATCAAAAAGAAAAACAAAACAAAAAGCCGAAGCGTGGGACTACCAGCGCACACACACTCTCATTGCTCCCGTAAAGCAAAACACACACACAGGGAGAGAGAGAGAGGTCGCCCACTCAATGCAATGAAAACAAAACAGAAACAGTTACGGTGCTCCGCCCATGCAGCCAGGCAGGACGGCAGCGGTGCGTGTCGTGCAAAAGAGAGCACCAACGGGCCTGCATGGGTGTGCATGCATATATACAATGGGCACATTATTGTGTGTGCTTCGTGGGGTGAGGCGACGACGAGAGTCCATGCAAGGGGACACACACACAGAGAGAGAAGGAAGTGTGTGTATGCGGGCGGTGCATGGCTCTCTCACACTCACTCTCACGCGGCCACCACCGCAGCCGCAGCCGCACAAACCACGAAACAGATGGAATCAGTGCGATTGCAGAACTCGCACACCGTCTTGCAAGCCAGAAGTTTAAAAAGCAATATGAAACAAGAATTCAAAAAAAAAAAAAAATGGAAAAAACTTAGGCTTCTGCGGGAATCGAACCCGCGTCCCCGGATGACATTGTGAGCGTGTTTGCGACTGAGCTAAAAAAATGCGGTCGCGCGACTCCTTTTCACGTAAAGTATTAATGTCGATCTTCGAACAATCGAGCACATTTGCGTTGTCCCCTGGAAAACGAAAAAGACGTGTTTAGGATGCGCAGCCGCAGCGTGGTTACTACTGTAAGTCGTCATATATCTAACGCCCGAGGCCACC
>NW_893545.1:0-768 GCF_000209065.1 Trypanosoma cruzi | reverse complement strand
TCCCGCCATTCATAATTCGAAACAAAAATTTAGACCACAGCGTGTGGTGCAGCAGCCGCTCGAAAACGATCCGCCGAGTGCAGCACCATTGTGGGCAAGAGCTCGCGAAACTCCTCCAAGAAGCGGATAATTCAGGGTTGTTTGGTGTCCAGTGTGTGCACACGCAAACATACATTGAAGGAGAGTGCCTCTGACTCCCGCCATTCATAATTCAAGACAAAAATTTAGACCACAGCGTGTGGTGCAGCAGCCGCTCGAAAACGATCCGCCGAGTGCAGCACCATTGTGGGCGAGAGCTCGCGAAACTCCTCCAAGAAGCGGATAATTCAGGGTTGTTTGGTGTCCAGTGTGTGCACACGCAAACATACATTGAAAGAGAGTGCCTCTGACTCCCGCCATTCATAATTCGAAACAAAAATTTAGACCACAGCGTGTGGTGCAGCAGCCGCTCGAAAACGATCCGCCGAGTGCAGCACCATTGTGGGCAAGAGCTCGCGAAACTCCTCCAAGAAGCGGATAATTCAGGGTTGTTTGGTGTCCAGTGTGTGAACACGCAAACATACATTGAAGGAGAGTGCCTCTGACTCCCGCCATTCATAATTCGAAACAAAAATTTAGACCACAGCGTGTGGTGCAGCAGCCGCTCGAAAACGATCCGCCGAGTGCAGCACCATTGTGGGCAAGAGCTCGCGAAACTCCTCCAAGAAGCGGATAATTCAGGGTTGTTTGGTGTCCCAGTGTGTGCACACGCAAACATACATGAAGGAG
>NW_893544.1:0-768 GCF_000209065.1 Trypanosoma cruzi | reverse complement strand
TTGATTGTGTGGGGAGGTGCATGGAGTGACGAATACTTCTGTTTGGCGTGTCGCGGTGTGTCGGAATGATGGTTGGAAAACATGTGAGGGGCGTTGTGTGTAGTTTTTGTGTCTTCTCTGGTGGAGCCGACATGTGTGCGGGGATTGTGGCATTGCTGGCTGACAGCTCCACGTCACTCTTCAGCATTCCTGGATGTGCTGAGGAATGACGGCTGGCGACCAGCGTGTTGGTGCTGCTGGTGGGAATAAGCGCATCGGGAATAGGCCGTTTTCTCTTTCCCATGCTGGAGCCGATGAACTGGCACGAGGGCATCGGCTGCAGGCTGCCTGCCAGCACGTGTGAGCAGCGGATCCATGCACACACCGACGCTCATCGCAAGAGCTTGTGCGATCACAGTGGCTTTTGTGGCGTGCCTTTATGGTCGCCATCCCGTCGGAGAATGTGTGAACCAAATGGCTGACTGCACACGAGGAGAATAAGTGCGTGCACTGTGCCGTGTTTCGGCGTCGATGGCAGAGCGGTAAAAGCCCGTGCTGGCAACTGAGATCTTTGCGTGGCGAGGGATGTCGGTGTTGATTTTGGATCGTCGAGGGTGAAATGAATTTGCTGCAGCCCGTGTGTGCGGCCACTCCGGCGGAGGGCGAACACAAAAGGGAGGATGCAGGCGCTGCGTGTGTGTGTGCCGGTGCCATGCAACAACGTCACAACAAACATGCTGCGACTCGGTGACCCTCACATCGCTGTGGTCCTCACGCACAGCCCAGGCA
>NW_893543.1:0-768 GCF_000209065.1 Trypanosoma cruzi | reverse complement strand
CAAAAGCATGGTGAAATAAACTGCGTCACTATTCCCCTCGATGTAGTTGTTAAGTAGCAGCAGCGTCAAATTTGCACTGAAGTAAAAATCCACAAATGCAATGGCGTGTCTCCACGTCGTCACAAGCGTACTGCCCGCCACCAGTATCTGGGAGCTCGCTCCAAAATGGCCCTCAAACTCCAACGCTCCGGCATCCAGCATCGAGGATGTCACGTTCACGTGCACGCGCGCACCACTCCCCCTGACCGACAGGCCCACAAGGACGCACCGCAGCAGCGTGATGTTGAGTGTCTGCTCTGGCGCGTCAAAGCTCCACAGGTCCAGCACGATCGCGGCGGTGAAGGTCACGTTGGCAAAGCACAGACCACGCACACCGGGATCAGGAACGTCCACGGAGCTGATGCTGCCACCGTGCACGCAGCGGACCTCCGTGTCCTCCGCATCGGGGAGCGGGAGCGGTCCAAGGCCGTTCGGAACTGCAGCTGGCAGACAAGTGTCACCGTAGCCGCCAGCAGCGCACACACACGCACAGCCGCTGATGCTGCTCGTCCTCGCTGCGAAGCACACGGCGTCCATGGTGCACGCGCCACAGTCCAACACCGTCACGGGGGCTCCAATATTGAGCACTTCTCCGTAATCCATCACAGGTGAGCCCCTTGCCTCGTCGCACACGCCGTAGATGATTGGGCGCGTGTCGGATGGTAATGACCACTTGCTCGTCATACGTACAATGTTTGACGAGTACGAGCCATACGTGAAGTTGTTGTA
>NW_893542.1:0-768 GCF_000209065.1 Trypanosoma cruzi | reverse complement strand
CAAGATCTCGCGACATTCCTCCAAGCAGCGGATAGTTCAGGGTTGTTTGGCGTCCAGTGTGTGAACACGCAAACAGACATTGAAAGAGAGTGCCTCTGACCACCACCATTCATAATTCGAAACAAAAACATAGACCACAGCGTGTGGTGCAGCAGCCGCTCGAAAACGATTATCCGACTGCAGCACCCTTGTGGGCAAGATCTCGCGACATTCCTCCAAGCAGCGGATAGTTCAGGGTTGTTTGGCGTCCAGTGTGTGAACACGCAAACAGACATTGAAAGAGAGTGCCTCTGACCACCACCATTCATAATTCGAAACAAAAATTTAGACCACAGCGTGTGGTGCAGCAGCCACTCGAAAACGATTATCCGACTGCAGCACCCTTGTGGGCAAGATCTCGCGACATTCCTCCAAGCAGCGGATAGTTCAGGGTTGTTTGGCGTCCAGTGTGTGAACACGCAAACAGATAGTGACAGAGTGTCTCTGACCACCACCATTCATAATTCGAAACAAAAATTTAGACCACAGCGTGTGGTGCAGCAGCCGCTCGAAAACGATCCGCCGAGTGCAGCACCCTTGTGGGCAAGATCTCGCGACATTCCTCCAAGCAGCGGATAGTTCAGGGTTGTTTGGCGTCCAGTGTGTGAACACGCAAACAGACATTGAAAGAGAGTGCCTCTGACCACCACCATTCATAATTCGAAACAAAAACATAGACCACAGCGTGTGGTGCAGCAGCCACTCGAAAACGATTATCCGACTGCAGCA
>NW_893541.1:0-768 GCF_000209065.1 Trypanosoma cruzi | reverse complement strand
GTGTGTGTGTGCGTGTGGTGTTGTGTATATGCATGCCCCGCCCCCGCCCCACACACCACACATCCCACACGCCACTTTTTTTCTTTTTTATTCTTTTTTAATCTCTTGCGAGTTTTGTAGTTTTGTGTTGTCGTTGTGTTGCACACACACACACGTGTGTAGAGATATGGGCATACATATATATATATATATATTACACATACACACATACACACATGCACATGTTATGTACAAACACACACACAAGCGCCGGAGCGGATCATGCACCACCACAGACGGCGCACGTATATATATTATATTACTATTATTATATATACGACGCATGGCGGCGGCGCTTCATCCGTAATGTCTCCCCCCAAGGGCTCTCTTTTTTGCGTTTGCATTCCCACCCACCCACACACAATGAATGCATGCGTTGTAGAGTAGGGGTTAATTTTTTGTTCGACACTGAGAAATATGGCATGCACGGGGATGACTCTGAGGAGCTTCTCCCATGCGCCGTTTGCGTTCAAAGATTCGGTAATTGAATGATTCTGCAATTGATACCACTTATCGCACTTTGCTGCGTTCTTCAACGAAATAGGAAGCCAAGTCATCCATCGCGACACGTTGTTTGGGCCGTGCTTTACAACGCGGCACACAAAAACACACGCAAAGCGTGCGGAATATATAATAATATATATATATATATTAAATATAAACCACACGACGAAATACGCATATTATAATATGTGCACACACGAAGTCAAGCCGCAATTACATTTTTCT
>NW_893540.1:0-768 GCF_000209065.1 Trypanosoma cruzi | reverse complement strand
TCTACCTCAGTGATCAGAATGGATTCTGGATTTCAAAATGCATCCCAGAATCATGAATTATTTTGATGATATAGATTTTTAATTCTAGATTGTCTTTTTTCTCACTATGATGTGTCACTCTGTTTCGAAAGAATTTATCGTTGCTTCTGCTTGTTAACAATCATTTGTTTAAAATAAAATTTGCTTCATTGAAACTAAAACTGTTAGATTGCATGCATGCTATTCCAAGTATAGCAAATTGAGCATCAGAATAAATTATTACTGCAGAAGGAGGTCTTGAAAACAGTAAACTTGGTTAAAGCGCCTTAATGAAAGATTGAAATTACAAGACAGGGACGAAATCGTGCTGGAATTGATTCGAAAATTTCATTTATGAAGTTTTGGATAAAACAAATATTTTCGTGTGAAACGTGTTGTGTAGCCAAATATTTGTGGAGTGTAAGATAAGGGTTACATTAAAATAGAATTGAATCTAATCATAACTTAAATTATAATAAAGCTGAGTGAAAAGTATTCATCTCGGAGAGGGCTATATGGTTTTGCTGCTGTTGTTCGTGCTGCTTTTGCTGACTGTGATAATGATGGCAGTGAGTCTGATAATGTCCAGGATGAAGGTGATGAATGTCCAACGAAGGGTCAACATTCATCGAGGAACACCTTGTTGCTTCCCAAATGACCGCATTTTTCCCATTACTGTCCGCTAAAGAGGCTGATCCCATTGTTGCAGCTTCGAGACGTTTACGCTTTTGTTCTTCGACACGTCGCCTA
>NW_893539.1:0-768 GCF_000209065.1 Trypanosoma cruzi | reverse complement strand
CTTCGTCACACCAGCGATGCAAGGCGTCCTTCTGGAGAAGATGCTCCCGCAGTAGCGCGCCAACGCTGCCGTCCGCCTGCCGCACCGCGCGGGCATCCTCGTCCTTCACACAGCACCGCAACTCGCTGAACGCGACGTGAATCTCCAGATCTCTAGTCTCAGCGTAGTCCCTCAGTGTGTAGAGGAAGCAGCGCAGTCCCACAATTTCCTCCGCAAAGAAATGCCACTTGCCGCGCCAACGCCCCTCCAATAAAAGACGATTGTACGCGAGTGGGTAGCGCTCCGCAATCGTCTGCTGCAGGCGCGCGGAGGACACGGAGCAGAGCAGCTCCACCGACGACCCGGCGTGACGCATTGCCATGAACTCCTGCATCACCTGCTGCGCCAGCACGTCCTCCGTCACGGCCGGTCCGTCCGCGGGAGGCAGCGTCACGAAGACTCGCACCGGCATTACACTATCGCAACTGGAAATGCGGTTTTGTCACAGAAATAACTTCCTCGCCAATTGCAAAAAATGAAAAGGTCCAAATGGGGAGCAGAGAGGGATGAACACACAGGAAGGAGGGAGAGCGATGGCAGGGGAGAAAAGGAACACATCCGCGACGAGACTCAAACGTGCATCCCTCCCGTCCGCAGTCAAAATGCCCCGCCATTGAGCCACAAGGAAACAGGGACAGGGGAAATTAGCTTAAGTTCTCTCTTTATCCGTGGCTGCCACGCAAAGCAACAGCAGTCGGGAAAACAAGCGGGGACCAAAAGTGAACAAAC
>NW_893538.1:0-768 GCF_000209065.1 Trypanosoma cruzi | reverse complement strand
TCGTGAACGTGTGCCGTCACCATCTCCCGCCCTCCGTCCTTTGTTTTATTTTTTTTTATTCATCACGTGCACACTTCCTTGCGGTGGGTGCGCCACCTTCGAAATGTCATGTGTGTGCTGCCGGCGGAGTTGTCGATGTTCCTTCCTGTCTTTCCTTTCACCGAGGGAAAAAAATAAGAAGGAAAGGAAGCCGCCCACAGACGAAAATAACGTCTCATGCGATGGAGCCGTGTGTCACGCCCCGCGTGACTCTCACCCCCATTCCACCCTCCTTGCTCGCCGACGCGACCTCCTCGGCAGGGAAGGACGGGGGCGAAGAAGTGGCGAATGCAAACACCGCGATGCCGCTGCTGCATACGGCGCGGCAGCACGACGACAACAACAACAAAAAAAGGAGCGTGAGCGCAAAGGCCCAACGGCGTCAGCCGTGCGTGGATGTGGTGGAGTTGGATGAGCCCTCCGTCTACTGTCCATCGATCACCACGGATCACGCGGACCCGCTCACACCGCGGCCCCTCGCCGTGCTGCGGCAGAGCCCAACACACGAGCCGCGGCGCAGGAGAAGTGGCGGGGATCGCGATCGGTTCCAGACGAGAAAAATCACCAGTTGGATGACAACCACCACATCCACCACCGTTTCCCTGGCCCTCCGCGACGGTGGCTATTCGAACAGTCCCAAGCCTGCCGCTCGGCTTTTAATGCGTCCCGGCTTGCGTGTTGGCCACGGCACGCAGTCACTCGTATGGAATGCACCGCTCGCACCAACTC
>NW_893537.1:0-768 GCF_000209065.1 Trypanosoma cruzi | reverse complement strand
CAACCAGCACGGACCGCACGAGCCGCAGGCCCGACAACACAAGCACCGGTGCGTACGGCGAGGACTGCGAGCCGGGAAGATACACAAGCGGCGTCGGCCTCGCGGCAACCAGCAGGGAGTCCGTCACCGTCAGCGCGGACCCCGTGGGAAACGTGCCGGTCAGAACAAGTGCACCGTTTAGCGCCTCCACATCGCACACCGACAGCTCCATCTGCCCGCTCTCGTCGCTCCCCGCCGCCACCGCACCGCGCAACACTCCACCGCCCATCACGTACAGCACGGCGCCGTTCAGCAGCGACAAGTTCTGCACAACAATCCGCACGCCGTCTCGCGCCATCCACGGCACTTAGAGCACCGGACTCACGCCGTCCAGCACAACGTGGCGCAGCGTCACCTCGCTCGCGCCGGCAGGCACAACAAACACCGACCGCACCGTCACGCCCTCGCGGAAGAAAACACTCGACGCGGTGCCCGCAGCAGGTGGCAGTGCGGGAGCGCCCACAGGCACGCACGCCTCGCCGTACCCGCCGCTGCCACACAAGCACGCGCACACACCGTTCCTCATGCTCGCCGACGCAGTCCCGGGGCGCGTAGCAGTGCGTGCCCCTGTCGCAGGCGTCGCACCCAACAAATTCGATGCTCCCAGCGTCGCCAAATCCAGCAGCAGCGTACTCCTCCGCCGTCGACAGGACACGTCCACCCGCGTTGTTGCACGCCACCCTCAAATGCGCCCCAGCCGAGAGCGACAGGCTCGCCGACAGCTTTCGC
>NW_893536.1:0-768 GCF_000209065.1 Trypanosoma cruzi | reverse complement strand
CAACGCAACCAATCGCCGATACAATTTGAATTGCATAACTAATTCACGGGGAACTGTAAAGTCATGACTGCAGACTGCACCCTCCTACTCCGCCTCCAGTAGATAACACAGTTACAAACATAAACACACGCACATACGCACACATACAGATATATATATATACTTATATACTTATATATACACACACAGACAGGTATAAGTGCGTGCAAATAGATAAGATGAATCAAAATAATAATAATAATAATAATAATAACTTTCTTCTCACTCATTTACTGGGAAGGGGGGAAAACAATTGTGTCTGTCTGTCTGTGTACGTGTGCGTGTGTTTTTTTGTCCCATTCACACCCCGCCCCGTCCAGTCTGTTTTTCTTTCGCCTTTTCCCCACCCCACCCCCTTTTCTTTTCCCTCTCTTTTTTTTTTTTTTTTTTTTTTTTTTTTCGCATTCATGTTGTTTCCCCCCATCCTGCATTGTCGAGCATACATGTAAAGCGTCCAACACACACAAAGTCCCTCTTTTCCCTCGCAGAAAAAAAAAAAAAAAAAAAAGAAACACCAACAGACAAACAACGACAAATGGTAACGCCCCGGCAGGGTGTCACTCAGAACCCGAGCAGGAATCTCAAAGTCGTAAGCACCACGTGTTCTCATAAAAGCAACAAAAAAATTTAGAGAACTTGAAAACGAAGGCATAAAACACGTCATACTAAGGCATTAATAATAATGAAAAAGAGGAAAAAAACATGGCATCTCGGGAGCCATTGATCGCC
>NW_893535.1:0-768 GCF_000209065.1 Trypanosoma cruzi | reverse complement strand
GAAGATCTACGAATTTTTGGCAGAGCGGGCACCGCCATCTGGTGTTATGTTTGAACACTTTTTGTTCATGACGGCAGTGTTTGATGTGCAGGCAATGCCACGTTCTCCCGCCGTTGTTCTCGCAGACGTCAATTTATTTGGAAACTACCTCAAGAACTCAAGCTTCTCCTCGATGTGCAAATGATACAGACGTGTATATACATATATATATATATACATATGTATGCAGAGAAAGGAGGAGGAGGAGGAGGCACCGAGATGCAAACTACTTGGGAGCCGCACATAAAATTTGTGTGTGGGAGAGAAGAGGAAGCACCCACCCAAAAAAAAAAAAAAAAAATAAACAAAAAAAAAACAAACAAAAAAAAAGAAGGAGAGGAGGATTTATGAATGGCTATCGTGTAGTCATAATCGTAGTAACACTGGAGGAGTCGGAAGAAAAACAAGCGGCGGTCGAACCGATTTATTGAAAAGAAAAAAAAAAAACAAAAACAAAAAGAAACGGGGTAATAAAAGAGCAAAAGAAATGAAACAACTGCAAAGGAATCTAAAAAAATAATAAAAACAAAAAAAAAAAAAAAAAAAAGAAAGCGAAGAGATGAAAAGGAGGAAGAAGAAGAAGGGTGCAGCAAAAAAAAAAAAAAAAAAGTGGGTGGGTGGGGGGAAACAACAACAAAAAAGTAGCAATATTTAACCATTACGTGAAAATAAGAGAAAAGAGAGCGTAAGTGAGAATTTACAACAAACCTCCTTTTTTTTTTTTTTTTT
>NW_893534.1:0-768 GCF_000209065.1 Trypanosoma cruzi | reverse complement strand
TCAAAAATTTTTTTTTTTTTTTTTTTTTTTTTTTTTTTTTTTTTTTTTTATAAGGTCGTCCCACGACCGTGAATGGTGCCCCGACCTGATCGCACCGATTCTGTGACCAACTACATGGCCTCCATTTCCACACCACACCCCCACCACACTCCCCCCATAAAAGTTATTAACCCCCATACCCAGTGTAAAAACGTACCCTGCCCGCCAAAGAAGTAAAAGCAAAACAAAACAATGATCCGAACCAACCCGGGCGGGAGGGATAAGGGAAAGAAAAAACAGTCATCCTGTACCCTCTTGGGCGTCATATTCCACAAGTATAGAAGAAGCCCCTCTTGAATCCTTTGGCTTTGGTACGGCGACTGTGGTATTATAACAAAACTGCTCTCCGCAGTCGGGCAATTGCCCCTGCCGTGCCGTTGATTACCTCTGCATTCTCTCCGTTCCGTGGATGTTTTCCTGCTGCTTTCTGTGGTGGCGAGTTTCCTTCTGTGTGAGTTTCTGTTTCTGCATGTTCCCTTTCCTCTGTGTGTTTATTACCTCTCAGCTACCCAAGGGGTCGCCCGGGTACTCGCCTACCCGCGGCGTATTTACCCCGGCCCCACGCGGCCGCATGCTGCGTTGAACACGTGCACGTTTCCACGCAGCATGGCCGCCAGGGTGTCCGCCACTATCATATCGTACGCATTCGTGATGGTGAGTCGGTGGTCCTGATTGCCCAGGATCCGCCGCAGCCACCGCCGACTTGCCGGGTGGATTGCCCCGTTGGTC
>NW_893533.1:0-768 GCF_000209065.1 Trypanosoma cruzi | reverse complement strand
CAAAAGTGCAAATGACACGGCGTGTTGGAATGTAAAGGGAGGGAAAGGAGACATGCGGGGTGCACCAGCGGCGTGCATTGTTTCCAGCCGCGACGAATGTTCACGGAGCCGCTTTGTTTTTTTCCCTCAATCGAACCATTGTTTTTTCCCTGTCACATTGGCAACACATGTGGAAATGGCGCCCTCCTTTTTTTTGTTTGTTTGTTGGATGCCTCCTTTTTTTTTTTTTTCACACACTTTGGTGGGTGTTTGGGGCCTACTGCCATGACGATCCCCCCAAACGGAAATGACCGAAAAAAAAAAAAAAAAAGAGACTGACAGCGAGGGGCAGAGAAGAAGGCGGAGTAAAGAATGAGAACCGCAGGACCCCCACACAATTCACCCGCCCCCATTTTCTTTTTTTTTTTTTTTTTTTTTTTTTTTTTGATTCCTCGTTTTCCCTCCTCCTCCTTTCTTTCTTTCTTTTTTATTGCGTCAATAAAATTTTTGTCGTCTTTTCATATCAGAAATGACAGAAATAAAATCGGTAAAAAAAAAGAAAAAAAAAAATTTAGTGGAAATAAGACGCCTCTTTTTTTTTTTTTTTATTCCTTTTTTTCCTTTAAGTTTTTTTTGTTTTTTTTTCCCCCCCTCAAATCTCTTCTTTTCTCCAATTTTTATCGTTTTTTTTTTTTTTTTCCTTTTCGTGCGTGTATTCGTGTGCGTGTGTAGTTTTTTATTTAAATAAATAAATAAATAAATAAATAAATAATAAAAAAGAAGAGGAAA
>NW_893532.1:0-768 GCF_000209065.1 Trypanosoma cruzi | reverse complement strand
GAGAGATGGCACTGCTGGGTCGACATGCTCGCTGCGTCACTCTGTCACCGACTTGTGGCCCCACGCCGCTGGTGGCGCGCAATACGCCTTCGTCCAGGTGTAGCGCGATCTCGGCGCAGATTTCCTCCATGCGACACTCTGTCAGAGTCTCAATGATTTTGCAGAGAAGCGTAGTCGTGCCGCGACGGGTCCTCAGAGCAACTGCCGGTGCTTCTGCGGCCACGCCGTGATTATGTGCTGGAGAAGCGCCTTGAGGGCTTTGGCATGTCTCTTCCAATCTCCGCCTCTTGGGACACGGTTGTTCATCACGAAAAGAACAATAAGCATCGCCTTCATTTACATCATACTTGCCGCTGTCGCTACTGAGGCAGCAGTCATGGCTGCGAGGGCCGTCGTGCTCGCGATCCTTCAGGGCGCCTTCGTCCTCGTGCAAGCAATTGCGTAACGTGGTCGTAAGTTGTGTGGCGGAGCCCAGAAGCTGCCACAACGCCACAACGGCCTCAATTCGCTGCTGCATGGTCTTCAATGTCTGTACCTTTGGCTCATGAGAAAAATTAGAGACGGCGCGTTCAATGTCGTTATTTCCAAGCAATTGCAGTGAGCGCCGCAGCGCCTTGAGTGTCTCTTCCTCTTGCCGCAGCCATTCGACGCAGTCATAGCGAAGCTCAATGCTTGTGGGGTCGCGCAGAGGCTGCAGAATGGTGGAGCGCAGCAGCCGTCCACCCACAATTGTCATTGTGTGATTCAACACATCCACAAGCGACAGCA
>NW_893531.1:0-768 GCF_000209065.1 Trypanosoma cruzi | reverse complement strand
GGGGGCGATGATGGTGGCGGTGAGCAGGTCAGCAAATGGGACGCTGCCCGGTATTGAACCATCTCATGCCTATCGCATTCTGCAATTACAGCAACTGAGTGGGGCACGCCTTATTGAGCTTTCCAGTTTTTGGACAAAGATGCAATGGAAGGGAGACTGGTCAGATGAATCCGTGCAGTGGCAACGTTATCGAGAGGTGGATGCTGCTCTCCGAAATCAACGCTCCGTTGCAAAGAACTCCTCCTTTTGGATGTCATACACGGACTTTATTGCTGCATTTGCTCAGGTCCATTTATGTCATTTGTTTCAGGGGTTTCATCAACGTACTATTGAAGACGAATGGGGAAGAAACAGTGCGGGCGGGTCATGCCATGAACAAAATTGGCATCTTAACCCCCATTACCGTCTGAAGATTAGTCAGGAGTCTCCGTTTTTTATTAACCTTGCCGTTCCTGACACACGCTTCACACCCACAGATATTGATTCCCTTGCACTTCACATTATTCGGCATGAACAATATCCTGTTCGATATGCGTCTGATAGGGAAGAGATTGTTGTGGCAACGGACTATGTCTTTACGGACTCTATATCTTTTGAAGGCATTATGGAGGCAGGAGAAGATTATTGGGTGATACCAAGTTCCCATACGGGCGGTGTCATGGGTAAGTTTCTCTTTCGTATATTTAGCCAATCTGGATTTATTATATGGAAGGAAGATCCTTCTTACCATTGGAATACGCTTACCTACAGTGACACGGTAGAGTGCAG
>NW_893530.1:0-768 GCF_000209065.1 Trypanosoma cruzi | reverse complement strand
AACGATCCGGCGAGTGCAGCACCCCTGTGGGCAAGAGCTCGCGAAATTCCTCCAAGCAGCGGATAGTTCAGGGTTGTTTGGCGTCCAGTGTGTGAACACGCAAACAGACATTGACAGAGAGTGTCTCTGACCACCACCATTCATAATTCGAAACAAAAATTTAGACCACAGCGTGTGGTGCAGCAGCCCCTCGAAAACGATCCGCCGAGTGCAGCACCCTTGTGGGCAAGAGCTCGCGAAATTCCTCCAAGCAGCGGATAGTTCAGGGTTGTTTGGCGTCCAGTGTGTGAACACGCAAACAGACATTGACAGAGAGTGTCTCTGACCACCGCCATTCATAATTCGAAACAAAAATTTAGACCACAGCGTGTGGTGCAGCAGCCGCTCGAAAACGATCCGCCGAGTGCAGCACCCTTGTGGGCAAGAGCTCGCGAAATTCCTCCAAGCAGCGGATAGTTCAGGGTTGTTTGGTGTCCAGTGTGTGCACACGCAAACAGACATTGAAAGAGAGTGTCTCTGACCCCCACCATTCATAATTCGAAACAAAAATTTAGACCACAGCGTGTGGTGCAGCAGCCCCTCGAAAACGATCCGCCGAGTGCAGCACCCTTGTGGGCAAGATCTCGCGAAATTCCTCCAAGCAGCGGATAGTTCAGGGTTGTTTGGCGTCCAGTGTGTGAACACGCAAACAGACATTGAAAGAGAGTGCCTCTGACCACCACCATTCATAATTCGAAACAGAAATTTAGACCACAGCGTGTGGTGCAG
>NW_893529.1:0-768 GCF_000209065.1 Trypanosoma cruzi | reverse complement strand
CCTCCCACACAAACCCCCCAGTGCCGATCGTTCGTCCTTTACGGCAACGCAGGAAAAGGAACAGAAGCGCATATTTATTAGGACCATTTAAAAAGGAATGAAAGAAAGAAAAAAAGAATAATCGATGGTTTTTTCTTCTTTTTTTTTTTTTTTTTTTTTTTTTTTTTGGTTTGTTTGTTTGTTTGCTTCTGTTTTAAGTATATATATTTATATTTATATATTTATACATACACGGTACTGCGGCGGTTGTCCACATCCCCGCAGAACTCTTGTGGAAAGACGGAGGGGAGGAAGAGAGGAGGAAGGGATGCGGTACGACCCGACAGGGCCAACAAACGGGGCGGTAGAGGGGGGAGGGGGAGGGGAATTTCCTTTTGGTTTTGGTTTTGGTTTTGGTTTTTGTCCATGCCGATTGTTTTGCTTGCTCATCGATTATTTTTCAACGAGACTTCCTGGCAGAACGAGCGCATTTCCTTTTGGTTTGTTGTGTTGTGTTGTTTCTTTTTATTATTATTCTTCTAGGGGAAAGAGTGGAGGGGAAGGGGGGAAGGGGGATGTAGTTTACATCTCCCTTCTGCCATTCCCCAAAACACCACCCACCACCCGAAAAAAAAAAAAAAAAAAAAAAAGAAAGGGGACCGACTGCCGCCTTGTGAGTCCAAAAACAAGCCCGGCTTTCATTGGATTGCTGTACGAAATAATTTGTTTTTTTTTTTCTTTTCTTTTCTCTCTCTTTCTGTGTGCGAGCGTTGGATGAAATTTTTTATT
>NW_893528.1:0-768 GCF_000209065.1 Trypanosoma cruzi | reverse complement strand
TGAAAAAACTTAGGTTTCTGCGGGAATCGAACCCGCGTCCCCGGATGACATTGTGAGCGTGTTTGCCACTGAGCTAAAAAAATGCGGTCGCGCGACTCCTTTTCACGTAAAGTATTAATGTCGATCTTCGAACAATCGAGCACATTTGCGTTGTCCCCTGGAAAACGAAAAAGACGTGTTTAGGATGCGCAGCCGCAGCGTGGTTACTACTGTAAGTCGTCATATATCTAACGCCCGAGGCCACCGCTGCAGCTTGGATAATTCGACACGTCGTCCCGTATCTAACGCCCGAGGCCACCGCTGCAGCTTGGATAATTCGACACGTCGTCCCGTATCTAACGTCCGGGGCAGCCGCTGCAACTTGGATAATTCGACACGTCGTGCTGTATCTAGCGTCCGGGGCCACCGCCCTACCATTTTTTATTTCTTGCGGCGGCCAACCCCGGCAGTAAGGACAAAAAAAGAATCGCGTTTTCTTTAATGTTTTTCCTGTTTGGGGGCGGGGATCTTTGTTTTCTATGATTGTCTCTTTTTTTTTGTCTGTTCCAGGTTGGTTTTGAGGACGCTTGATGTGCCTGCTGGGTGATCGCCGGCTTTTTTATTGGTGATTGCGTATTTTTGGCTTACCGGTGTGCCGCTCAGCGCCATTTTGTTTTACTTCTTTTCTGCTTATTGGGGCGTGTTGTTATTCGTCACGCGTCAGCACACACCGAGCAACATTCAAAAAAAAAAAATGCAGGTTATTTCCCCCTCGCGAGGGCCTCGGCA
>NW_893527.1:0-768 GCF_000209065.1 Trypanosoma cruzi | reverse complement strand
GACAGGCGTTGCAGTGCGGCTGCATGGCGCACCGACCACCGAGCCGTGCGAGTGCCATGCCCAACGCCATTGGGACTGCGGAAGGAAACAGCCGCGAGTGTCCTTTGGAGCCAGCGGCACCTGCTGGCCGCAGTTGGGCGGTGCGAGTGGGATGCTTCACTGCACGGGTGTTGTGATGGCACCTCGCCGTGGCTCTTGTGATGGTTCCGACGCTGCAGCTCGACATTTGGTGGGGTGTAAAGTGTGGCCGCGGTGGACCATGAGCAGCACCAACATGAGGCTGAACGATTTCCTTTGGAATTGTGTTGGCGGCAGGGCGGCCGTTGATGAAAGACTACAATGTGACGATGGAGATGATTGTTCAGGAGTCGGATGATTACGTACAAGACCAGCGGCTTCTTGAAGAAATTCTTAACTTAACTGCGTACCAAGCGCTGGAGGCCATTACTAAGCCTCTTCACGAAGGTGTGTTCTCTCTCGGGCAATGGAGGGACTATGAAGGAAAGGATACGGTCACTCCTCTTGCAAGGGGAAAACCAAACGGAGTACTCACGCAGGTACTGAAAGTCGAGCGGCGTGAGGCAGAAATGAAATTTACCATTTCCACTAATATTGAAGATGTACTGTTTAAAGGAAGAGTTCGCGTCAATGAAATGAAGCTGAGCGACTTTCTTACGAGGGAACTGGACGGCAGGGGCATTGTGGACACCAATCGGGATGTGTTGCTGGAGGAGTTTTTCAAGGACCCCACGAAGTATATCCGTGATA
>NW_893526.1:0-768 GCF_000209065.1 Trypanosoma cruzi | reverse complement strand
GGCGTGTGCACACACTGTGACACCAAACAACCCGGAACTATCCGCTGCTTGGAGGAATTTCGCGAGCTCCTGCCCACAAGGGTGCTGCACTCGGCGGATCGTTTTCGAGTGGCTGCTGCACCACACGCTGTGGTCTAAATTTTTGTTTCGAATTATGAATGGCGGGAGTCAGAGACACTCTCTTTCAATGTATGTTTGCGTGTTCACACACTGGACACCAAACAACCCTGAACTATCCGCTGCTTGGAGGAATTTCGCGAGCTCCTGCCCACAAGGGTGCTGCACTCGGCGGATCGTTTTCGAGCGGCTGCTGCACCACACGCTGTGGTCTAAATTTTTGTTTTGAATTATGAATGGCGGGAGTCAGAGACACTCTCTTTCAATGTATGTTTGCGTGTGCACACACTGGACACCAAACAACCCTGAACTATCCGCTGCTTGGAGGAATTTCGCGAGCTCCTGCCCACAAAGGTGCTGCACTCGGCGGATCGTTTTCGAGCGGCTGCTGCACCACACGTTGTGGTCTATGTTTTTGTTTCGAATTATGAATGGCGGGAGTCAGAGGCACTCTCTTTCAATGTATGTTTGCGTGTGCACACACTGGACACCAAACAACCCTGAACTATCCGCTGCTTGGAGGAATTTCGCGAGCTCCTGCCCACAATGGTGCTGCAGTCGGCGGATCGTTTTCGAGCGGCTGCTGCACCACACGCTGTGGTCTAAATTTTTGTTTTGAATTATGAATGGCGGGAGTCAGAGGCACTCTCT
>NW_893525.1:0-768 GCF_000209065.1 Trypanosoma cruzi | reverse complement strand
GTTGGTGGAACGCAACAGCGGGCGCATCGAGCCGTGAAACGTTGAGGGTCGTGAAACGTATTCAATTTCAAATGTCGTCTGTACCCCGATATCCTGCATGTTCTGTATCCGTCTTCCCCTTCCATGGCGGTGGTCCATTGCTAAGTCAATGGACGTTACCATGTAATCCCGCATGGGGTCTGTGGGCTGGCGGCAGGTCGGGCATTGATCAGACCGCATCAGCCACCGATACAGACAGCGGCTGTGGAAGATGTGTCCGCAATGCAGCTTGCGCGCCCTTTCACGTGGTTTAATGGGCTCCAGGCAGATAACGCAATATCCCGAGAGGCTCACTTCCGGGAAAGACCGCAGGAGATTGTTAGAGCGGTGCAATATAAGCACCTCATTCATCATAAAGCAGAAATGCGTAACCACTGCCAGCTTCATGAACGTCGTGGCCCCATCCGAGCAGTAATTAAGTGCCGCTAAGAAAGAGGCGGCTGAACCCACGCATCGCACAAAAAGGCCTGTCTTTTCAATCGGGTCAAAACCACCCTGACGCCTCCCCAGTGCTGTCACCGAGTACAGGAAATGTAGTCCAATAAATATGAGGGCCTGAAGAATTTGAATCGACAGCGTCGCCGACCAGAGAATGAGCGTGTAGTATACCGTCTCATTTGCGGGGTCGCGCGGCCGCGGGCTTGTGGCAAAAAATGACCACTGAAGCGCCGCGGAAAGGAGCGCGAGGCATCCCGAGACAAGAGTGAAGGCACGGAAGCGCCAGCACTC
>NW_893524.1:0-768 GCF_000209065.1 Trypanosoma cruzi | reverse complement strand
GGCTGAGGTCCCTTCCATTTCAAATGTTTGCTCGCAGGGAGAAAACTCGGAGGCCACAAGAAACCAAATATAACCAGAGAGCGGAGAAGTTAAGAGGAAAAAAAAAAAAAAAGGGGGAGGGGTGGGAAAGAAGAGATAATAATGAAGGCATAATTTTCTCAATCGGCTACAGTCCGGCACGTACAGGAAACAGCGTGCAGGAGGATAGGTTATAATGCTTGTTGCTTAAGACTCCCAATATGTTCACCGTGGACACATTTTATTTAAATGAATCCCGCATGAAGTGTTTGTTCACAAATAATAATAACATTGAAAACGGAAAACAAAAAAAAGGATGAAAGAAAAAAAAAAAAATCGTATGGATTAGCCCTATTGTCGCCACCTCCATAAGAAAACAATAACAAAAAAAAAAAAAAAAGCAAGAAAACAGTGTTATGACGAGAGTTTACAAACAAGTCTACAACCATCAATGCTAAACGCGAACCCGTTGGATGCTGCACCTGGTGCTGTATCTCATCTTTCTTTCTTATTGACTTTTTATCTCGTGCCGCGTGCTGCCCGCTCACTGCTCCTCCTGCCCCTTCCCTGTGTGTTGTCTTTGTGTTTGGTGAAGATCCTGCTGAGAGTGCACGAAAGGAATTTAAGAACGCAAAACATGTCTGACGCTGCCGTTCCGCCCAAGAAGGCCTCGCCGAAGAAGGCAGCGGCTAAGAAGCCTGCCGCCAAGAAGACTGCTAAGAAACCAGCCGCGAAGAAGCCTGCTGCGAA
>NW_893523.1:0-768 GCF_000209065.1 Trypanosoma cruzi | reverse complement strand
CTCGAAACGATCAGCCGATTGCAGCACCCGTGTGGGCAAGAGCTCGCGAAATTCCTCCAAGCGGCGGATAATTCGGGGTTGTTTGGTGTCCAGTGCATGAACACGCAAACAGATAGTGACAGAGAGTGTCTCTGACTCTCACCATTCATAATTGGAAACAAAAATTTGGGCCACAACGTGTGATGCAGCAGCCGCTCGAAAACGATCAGCCGAGTGCAGCACCCGTGTGGGCAAGAGCTCGCGAAATTCCTCCAAGCGGCGGATAATTCAGGGTTGTTTGGTGTCCAGTGTGAGAACACGCAAACAAATATTGACAGAGAGTGTCTCTGACTCCCACCATTCATAATTGGAAACAAAAATTTGGGCCACAACGTGTGATGCAGCGACCGCTCGAAAACGATCAGCCGAGTGCAGCACCCGTGTGGGCAAGAGCTCGCGAAATTCCTCCAAGCAGCGGATAGTTCAGGGTTGTTTGGTGTCCAGTGCATGAACACGCAAACAGATGGTGACAGAGAGTGTCTCTGACTCCCACCATTCACAATTGGAAACAAAAATTTGGGCCACAACGTGTGATGCAGCAGCCGCTCGAAAACGATCAGCCGAGTGCAGCACCCGTGTGGGCAAGAGCTCGCGAAATTCCTCCAAGCGGCGGATAATTCGGGGTTGTTTGGTGTCCAGTGCATGAACACGCAAACAGATAGTGACAGAGAGTGTCTCTGACTCTCACCATTCATAATTGGAAAAAAAATTTGGGCCACAACGTGTGAA
>NW_893522.1:0-768 GCF_000209065.1 Trypanosoma cruzi | reverse complement strand
GAATCTCCTGGTAGATCAACTTCTGAAAAGGCAGACGATAAAAATATTACCTCTAAAAGCACGTCTATGACAAAGTTAAGTAAAAATGGAGAAGGAAGACAACCTTGACGAATACCACTTGAAGTAACTAATTCCGATGACAGTTCGCCATAAGTTCTGACTCCACTTGTAATGACAGACGCTGCCACAGAACTCCACGGTAAACGGAATCAAACGCTGCCTTATGGTCAAGGGATACAACTACAATAGAACGTCGAAAAGTATGTCAGTGTTTTGGAGTCTGCTAAAGAGTGAATATTTAATATACACATCCATATTCAGGTCTGGGACTAGCCTAGTTTCCTCGGATTTGCTCTTCACGAGCTCTGGTTAGACGTCAGAGTATTATTTAGGCTAATAGTTTGGACACTATATTAGTTAAACTGATTCCTCTGTAATTGTTACAAGAGAATTTTAGTCCTTCTTTATAAACTGGAACCATCAGAGATCGAGATCAGTCAGATGGGATTACATCCAGTTCTCAGAATTCAGCTAAGATTTCAATTACTCTAACTGCTAAAACTGGACTACCATTCTTAAAAATCTCAAGGGTTGACCCACTAAGCCCGGCTGCTCTTCCTCGCTTTAGATTGCTTATAGCCTTTTCAACCTCTCTAAGTGTTGGGGGACTTGCATCAGTTTGAAAATGGTGGGTAACTGAAGTCCAGTTGAACTGTTCCCTAAGTTGTTCTGCCCATGTGTAAAATCTCCTGAATTTGAAATGGACAA
>NW_893521.1:0-767 GCF_000209065.1 Trypanosoma cruzi | reverse complement strand
TCTGTTTGCGTGTTCACACACTGGACACCAAACAACCCTGAACTATCCGCTGCTTGGAGGAATTTCGCGAGCTCTTGCCCACACGGGTGCTGCAGTCGGCTGATCGTTTTCGAGCGGCTGCTGCATCACACGTTGTGGTCCAAATTTTTGTTTCCAATTATGAATGGTGGGAGTCAGAGACACTCTCTGTCAATATCTGTTTGCGTGTTCACACACTGGACACCAAACAACCCTGAACTATCCGCTGCTTGGAGGAATTTCGCGAGCTCTTGCCCACACGGGTGCTGCACTCGGCTGATCGTTTTCGAGCGGCTGCTGCATCACACGTTGTGGTCCAAATTTTTGTTTCCGATTGTGAATGGTGGGAGTCAGAGACACTCTCTGTCAATATCTGTTTGCGTGTTCACACACTGGACATCAAACAACCCTGAATTATCCGCTGCTTGGAGGAATTTCGCGAGCTCTTGCCCACACGGGTGCTGCACTCGGCTGATCGTTTTCGAGCGGCTGCTGCATCACACGTTGTGGTCCAAATTTTTGTTTCCGATTGTGAATGGTGGGAGTCAGAGACACTCTCTGTCAATATCTGTTTGCGTGTTCACACACTGGACACCAAACAACCCTGAACTATCCGCTGCTTGGAGGAATTTCGCGAGCTCTTGCCCACACGGGTGCTGCACTCGGCTGATCGTTTTCGAGCGGCTGCTGCATCACACGTTGTGGTCCTAAATTTTTGTTTCTCGATTGTGAATGGTGGGAGTCAGAGA
>NW_893520.1:0-767 GCF_000209065.1 Trypanosoma cruzi | reverse complement strand
TGGCGCTCTCTCACTCACTCTCACGCGGCCACCACCGCAGCCGCAGCCGCACACACCACGAAACTGATGGAATCAGTGCGATTGCAGAACTCGCACACCGTCCTGCAAACCAGAAGTTTAAAAAGCAATAAGAAGCAAGAATTCCAAAAAAAAAAGGAAAAAAACTTAGGCTTCTTCGGGGCTCGAACCCGCACCCCGGATGAAATTGTGAGCTTGTTTTGCCACTGAGCTAAAAAAAATGTGGTCGCGCGACCCATTTTCACGTAAGGTGTTAATTTCGATCTTCGAACAATCGAGCACATTTGCGTTGTCCCCTGGAAAACGAAAGCGACATGTTTAGGGTGCGCCGCCGCAGCGTGGATACCTCGATTCGTCGTCATATATCTCTCGTACGGGGCCGCAGCCGCAGCGTGAATACTTCGATTCGTCGTCATATATCTCTCGTACGGGGCCGTCGCCGCAGCGTGGATACATCGATTCGTTGTCATGTATCTCTCGTTCGGGGCGGACCGCCGCAACTTGGATAATTCGACACGTCGTCATGTATCTCTCGTCCGGGGCAGCCGCTGCAACTTGGATAATTCGACACGTCGTCATGTATCTCTCGTCCGGGGCCACCGCCCTACTCTTTTTTATTCCCTGCGGCGGCCAACCCCGGCAGTAAGGACAAAAAATAGGATCGCGTTTTTTTTTAATGCTTTTCCTGTTTGGGGGGGGCGGATCTTTGTTTTCTATGATTGCCCCCCCCCCCCCTTTTTTTTGTATAT
>NW_893519.1:0-767 GCF_000209065.1 Trypanosoma cruzi | reverse complement strand
GTACTGCACTCGGCTGATCGTTTTCGAGCGGCTGCTGCATCACACGTCGTGGTCTAAATTTTTGTTTCCAATTATGAATGGTGGGGGTCAGAGGTACTCTCTGTCAATATCTGTGTGCGTGTTCACACACTGGACACCAAACAACCCTGAATTATCCGCTGCTTGGAGGAATTTCGCGAGCTCTTGCCCACACGGGTGCTGCACTCGGCTGATCGTTTTCGAGCGGCTGCTGCATCACACGTCGTGGTCTAAATTTTTGTTTCCAATTATGAATGGTGGGGGTCAGAGGTACTCTCTGTCAATATCTGTGTGCGTGTTCACACACTGGACACCAAACAACCCTGAACTATCCGCTGCTTGGAGGAATTTCGCGAGCTCTTGCCCACACGGGTACTGCACTCGGCTGATCGTTTTCGAGCGGCTGCTACATCACACGTTGTGGTCTAAATTTTTGTTTCCGATTGTGAATGGTGGGGGTCAGAGGCACTGTCTGTCAATATCGGTTTGCGTGTTCATGCACTGGACACCAAACAACCCTGAACTATCCGCTGCTTGGAGGAATTTCGCGAGCTCTTGCCCACACGGGTACTGCACTCGGCTGATCGTTTTCGAGCGGCTGCTACATCACACGTCGTGGTCTAAATTTTTGTTTCCGATTGTGAATGGTGGGGGTCAGAGGCACTGTCTGTCAATATCGGTTTGCGTGTTCATGCACTGGACACCAAACAACCCTGAACTATCCGCTGCTGGAGGAATTTCGCGAGCTC
>NW_893518.1:0-767 GCF_000209065.1 Trypanosoma cruzi | reverse complement strand
AAAGCAAAACACACACACAGGGAGAGAGAGAGAGGTTGCCCACTCAATGCAATAAAAACAAAACAGAAACAGTTACGGTGCTCCGCCCATGCAGTCAGGCAGGACGGCAGCGGTGCGTGTCGTGCAAAAGAGAGCACCAACGGGCCTGCATGGGTGTGCATGCAATATATACAATGGGCACATTATGTGTGTGCTTCGTGGGATGAGGTGAGGGCGAGAGTCCATGCAAGGGGACACACACAGAGAGTGGGTGAAAGACGAGTGTGTGTGCGGGCGGTGCATGGCGCTCTCTCACTCACTCTCACGCGGCCACCACCGCAGCCGCAGCCGCACACACCACGAAACTGATGGAATCAGTGCGATTGCAGAACTCGCACACCGTCCTGCAAACCAGAAGTTTAAAAAGCAATAAGAAACAAGAATTCCAAAAAAAAAAGGAAAAAAACTTAGGCTTCTTCGGGGCTCGAACCCGCACCCCGGATGAAATTGTGAGCTTGTTTTGCCACTGAGCTAAAAAAAATGTGGTCGCGCGACCCATTTTCACGTAAGGTGTTAAGTTCGATCTTCGAACAATCGAGCACATTTGCGTTGTCCCCTGGAAAACGAAAGCGACATGTTTAGGGTGCGCCGCCGCAGCGTGGATACCTCGATTCGTCGTCATATATCTCTCGTACGGGGCCGCAGCCGCAGCGTGGATACCTCGATTCGTCGTCATATATCTCTCGTACGGGGCCGTCGCCGCAGCGTGGATACATCGATTCGTTGTC
>NW_893517.1:0-767 GCF_000209065.1 Trypanosoma cruzi | reverse complement strand
CTGACTCCCGCCATTCATAATTCGAAACAAAAATCTAGACCACAACGTGTGGTGCAGCAGCCGCTCGAAAACGATCCGCCGACTGCAGCACCATTGTGGGCAAGAGCTCGTGAAATTCCTCCAAGCAGCGGATAGTTCCGGGTTGTTTGGTGTCCAGTGTGTGAACACGCAAACATACATTGAAAGAGAGTGCCTCTGACTCCCGCCATTCATAATTCGAAACAAAAACATAGACCACAACGTGTGGTGCAGCAGCCGCTCGAAAACGATCCGCCGAGTGCAGCACCCTTGTGGGCAGGAGCTCGTGAAATTCCTCCAAGCAGCGGATAGTTCAGGGTTGTTTGGTGTCCAGTGTGTGCACACGCAAACATACATTGAAAGAGAGTGTCTCTGACTCCCGCCATTCATAATTCAAAACAAAAATTTAGACCACAGCGTGTGGTGCAGCAGCCGCTCGAAAACGATCCGCCGAGTGCAGCACCATTGTGGGCAAGAGCTCGCGAAATTCCTCCAAGCAGCGGATAGTTCCTGGGTTGTTTGGTGTCCAGTGTGTGAACACGCAAACATACATTGAAAGAGAGTGCCTCTGACTCCCGCCATTCATAATTCGAAACAAAAATTTAGACCACAACGTGTGGTGCAGCAGCCGCTCGAAAACGATCCGCCGACTGCAGCACCATTGTGGGCAAGAGCTCGCGAAATTCCTCCAAGCAGCGGATAGTTCCGGGTTGTTTGGTGTCCCAGTGTGTGAACACGCAAACAATACA
>NW_893516.1:0-767 GCF_000209065.1 Trypanosoma cruzi | reverse complement strand
GCGTGTGCACACACTGGACACCAAACAACCCTGAACTATCCGCTGCTTGGAGGAATTTCGCGAGCTCTTGCCCACAAGGGTGCTGCAGTCGGCGGATCGTTTTCGAGCGGCTGCTGCACCACACGTTGTGGTCTATGTTTTTGTTTCGAATTATGAATGGCGGGAGTCAGAGGCACTCTCTTTCAATGTATGTTTGCGTGTGCACACACTGGACACCAAACAACCCTGAACTATCCGCTGCTTGGAGGAATTTCGCGAGCTCTTGCCCACAATGGTGCTGCAGTCGGCGGATCGTTTTCGAGCGGCTGCTGCACCACACGTTGTGGTCTAAATTTTTGTTTCGAATTATGAATGGCGGGAGTCAGAGGCACTCTCTTTCAATGTATGTTTGCGTGTGCACACACTGGACACCAAACAACCCTGAATTATCCGCTGCTTGGAGGAATTTCGCGAGCTCCTGCCCACAAGGGTGCTGCACTCGGCGGATCGTTTTCGAGCGGCTGCTGCACCACACGTTGTGGTCTATGTTTTTGTTTCGAATTATGAATGGCGGGAGTCAGAGGCACTCTCTTTCAATGTATGTTTGCGTGTGCACACACTGGACACCAAACAACCCTGAACTATCCGCTGCTTGGAGGAATTTCGCGAGCTCTTGCCCACAATGGTGCTGCACTCGGCGGATCGTTTTCGAGCGGCTGCTGCACCACACGTTGTGGTCTATGTTTTTGTTTCGAAATTATGAATGGCGGGAGTCAGAGGCACTCTCT
>NW_893515.1:0-767 GCF_000209065.1 Trypanosoma cruzi | reverse complement strand
TTCATAGAAAACAAAGATCCCCGCCCCCAAACAGGAAAACCATTAAAGAAAACGCGATTCTTTTTTTTGTCCTTACTGCCGGGGTTGGCCGCCGCAAGAAATAAAAAATGGTAGGGCGGTGGCCCCGGACGCTAGATACAGGACGACGTGCGAATTATCCAAGTTGCAGCGGCTGCCCCGGACGTTAGATACAGCACGACGTGTCGAATTATCCAAGCTGCAGCGGTGGCCTCGGGCGTTAGATATATGACGACTTACAGTAGTAACCACGCTGCGGCTGCGCATCCTAAACACGTCTTTTTCGTTTTCCAGGGGACAACGCAAATGTGCTCGATTGTTCGAAGATCGACATTAATACTTTACGTGAAAAGGAGTCGCGCGACCGCATTTTTATAGCTCAGTCGCAAACACGCTCACAATGTCATCCGGGGACGCGGGTTCGATTCCCGCAGAAGCCTAAGTTTTTTCCATTTTTTTTTTTTTGAATTCTTGTTTCATATTGCTTTTTAAACTTCTGGCTTGCAGGACGGTGTGCGAGTTCTGCAATCGCACTGATTCCATCTGTTTCGTGGTTTGTGCGGCTGCGGCTGCGGTGGTGGCCGCGTGAGAGTGAGTGTGAGAGAGCCATGCACCGCCCGCATACACACACTTCCTTCTCTCTCTGTGTGTGTGTCCCCTTGCATGGACTCTCGTCGTCGCCTCACCCCACGAAGCACACACAATAATGTGCCCATTGTATATATGCATGCACACCCATGCAGGCCCGT
>NW_893514.1:0-767 GCF_000209065.1 Trypanosoma cruzi | reverse complement strand
TTATCAATGGTGTGGCTACGTGACGTTGGTCTCATGGGGACCTCTACTGGTCCTCTGCTGCAGGCAGAGGCGTTTTCAATTAGTATTTGTGAAAAAAACTCACAAGGAATGAATTGTGGGTTATCACGGGATCATTACACGGCCGGAACGGGTGAATGAAAGAAGATGTGTGTCATATTGACTTATATTCCGTTTCTGTATATGTGTGTGTATGTGTTTGCGTGTGTGCTTGTCAAGTGTTTATATATGCGGTCTAATTTATTTTTTTGTTGTTATTTTGGTCTTATCTTTTGCAATTCTCTGCAATATTTCCGTACATGTCTGCATGAGTGTGTGTGTGTGTGAATATTTTTGGAATTTGGTTGACTATTTTTTTTTTTTCTTGTTTCCCTTCTCTGAATGATGGGTACCTCATGCGCAGTTTGAATGGAGACACGTGGAGGGATGGCCATGCATCTGTTGCCGCGAGTGTGCGCTACTCTGCCACTGCGACTGCTGGACTGCTCCTCCTGTGCTCTTCTCCATGCGCTGGGGCAGAAGCCGACGAGTGTCACTTTTAGCGCGGCTGCTAGGTTTGCCGTAGATGCCATCACGGGCGCCGTTTTTGTGGGGGGCGCCACGGAAACACTTGTACCCTTCACTTTGTTACAAACGCTACACGAGTCTGTGTTGGCGACGTCAAGTGAAGCGCAAAGAAGGGCGGCATGGGAGGCAGTTTCTGGGGGTAACCAGTTGGTGTTCTCGTAGAGACCATGTGATGTGCCGCG
>NW_893513.1:0-767 GCF_000209065.1 Trypanosoma cruzi | reverse complement strand
CCCCAGGAAGCACACACATTAATGTGCCCATTGTATATATGCATGCACACCCATGCAGGCCCGTTGGTGCTCTCTTTTGCACGACACGCACCGCTGCCGTCCTGCCTGGCTGCATGGGCGGAGCACCGTAACTGTTTCTGTTTTGTTTTCATTGCATTGAGTGGGCGACCTCTCTCTCTCTCCCTGTGTGTGTGTTTTGCTTTACGGGAGCAATGAGAGTGTGTGTGCGCTGGTAGTCCCACGCTTCGGCTTTTTGTTTTGTTTTTCTTTTTGATTTTGTGGTTGAGTGCACCCATTCCGCGGCTGCGTGTGTGTGTGTGTGTGATGATATGAGTAATTTGCGTGTGTGCTTATCTGCCTCTCTCTGCCGTTGCTTTCTTCAGACTCTCTTGTGGCGCACAGCTGCTCTGCAAGTATAGGCGCTGACAAACACACACACACATGCACACACATGCCGTGCTTAAAACGCTGAGAATGCACGCACGCACAGGATTGTGGCTGCCGAGGCCCTCGCGAGGGGGAAAAAACCTGCATTTTTTTTTTTTGACATGTTGCTCGGTGTGTGCTGACGCGTGACGAATAACAACACGCCCCAATAAGCAGAAAAGAAGTAAAACAAAATGGCGCTGAGCGGCACACCGGTAAGCCAAAAATACGCAATCACCAATAAAAAAGCCGGCGATCACCCAGCAGGCACATCAAGCGTCCTCAAAACCAACCTGGAACAGACAAAAAAAAAGAGACAATCATAGAAAACAAAGATCCCC
>NW_893512.1:0-767 GCF_000209065.1 Trypanosoma cruzi | reverse complement strand
TACGACCACGCAAAGTGGATCGGCTTCGCGCGCTTCATCTTGAGGAGCTCGGGGGCCAGAGACATGCACACGGCAACAAAGCCCTTCATGTCGGACGTGCCGCGACCGTACAGTTTCCCATCCCGCTCCGTCAGCGTAAACGGATCGCTGTCCCACTTCTGCCCGTCCACCGGGACCACGTCCGTGTGGCCGGAGAGAATGATGCCGCCCTTCGTCACGCCGCCGTCGCCCGGCAGCGTCGCCCACAGGTTTGCCTTGTTCCTCTCGGCGTTGTGTAGCAGGGTGCACTTGACACCAAGCCCCTCCAGGTAGTCCTTGCAGTAGTGGATGAGCTCAAGGTTCGAGTTGCGGCTCGTCGTGTCAAAGGCCACAAGCTTCGCCAGCCACTGTGTGTGGTCCATGGACCGAGCCGCCATCGCCAAGGTGAGTTGCTTAAGATCTTGTAAACGAACTAGGGAGTGCAGGGTGCAAGGGGGAGAAGGGTGATGCAGAGAGACGCAGGGGACGTGCCCGAGTGTGTGTGTGAGCGTGTGAGCGTGAGTGCTGCGCAGCGGTGGCAGGAGTGCCGTGGAGGTAGGTGTATTCAAAAAAATAAATCAAAGAAGAAAGAAAAGAACGATGTGCCTACCACATACCCCGCTGTCAGAATGTATCCCTAAACAGTGCCCCGCATTCAGCTGCCGGTGTGGAAATTGAGACACGCCATGACGGTCCCCCCACCAACGCTCAACGCCAAACATAGCCCAAACCCACCCACCCAAGAAAAA